>NC_047034.1:25600224-25792724 GCF_011762595.2 Tursiops truncatus | reverse complement strand
CACTCTCTCACTTTGTCACCGCTTTCCCTTCACCCACTGTGTCCTTAAGTCTGTTCTCTACGTCTGCGTCTTTATTCCTGCCCTGCCACTAGGTTCATCAGTACTGTTTTTTTAGATTCCATATACCACATTTTATTTTTATTATTTTATTTTAATTGAGGGGTAGTTGATTTACAGTATTATGTAAGTTTTAGTTGTACAACATAGTGACTCAGAATTTTTAAAGGTTATACTGTTTATAGTTATTATAAAATAGTGGCTATGTTCCCTGTGCTGTACAATATATCCTTGTAACTTATTTAGTTTATACATAGTAGTTTGTATCTCTTAATCCCCTACTCTTATCTTGCCCCTTCCCCCTTCCCTCTCCCCACTGGTAACCACCACTTTTTTCTCTATATCTGTGAGTCTGTTTCTTTTTTGTGTATTCACTGGTTTGTTGAATTTTTTAGGTTCCACATATAAGTGATATCATACAGTATTTGTCCTTCTCTGACTTACTTCACTAAGCATATCCAAGTCCATCCACGTTTTTGAAAATGGCAAAATTTCCTTCGTTTTTATGGCTGAGTAGTATTCCAGTGTGTGTGTGTGTGTGTGTGTGTGTGTGTGTGTGTGTGTGTGTGTGTGTGTGTGTGTGTGTGTGTGTGTGTGTGTGTGCTCGGTCTTAATGGTAGTTCTGTTTTTAGTTTTTTGAGAAACCTCCATACAGTGGCTGCACCAATTTACATTCCCACCAACAGTGCACAAGGGTTTCCTTTTCTCCACACCCTCATTATCACATTTGTTATTTCATTTGTTATTTGTGTTCTTTTTGATGATAGCCATTCTGACAGGTGTGAGGTCATATCTCATTGCGGTTTTTTTTTGTTTTTTTTTGCGGTACGCGGGCCTCTCACTGTTGTGGCTTCTCCCGTTGCGGAGCACAGGCTCCGGATGCGCAGGCTCAGCGGCCATGGCTCACGGGCCCAGCCGCTCCGCGGCATGTGGGATCCTCCCGGACCGGGGCACGAACCCGTGTCCCCTGCATCGGCAGGCAGATTCTCAACCCGTGCGCCACCAGGGAAGCCCTCATTGCGGTTTTGATATTTATTTCTCTGATGCTTAAGGATGTTGAGCATCTTTTCACATGCCTGTCAGCCATCTGTATATCTTCTTTGGAAAAATATCTATTCAGCTCTTCTGTATGTTTTAAAATCAGGTTGTTTGTTATTTTGTAAGTCCCACCTTTTAAACATTAGCCCAGGCCACTTAGATGCCACCTGACTCAAGACTCTGCTCTCTGGAATCATCATTTCTTCCAGGGGTGGGTGATATCATTGTGCTCATCACCCTTACCTTCAGTAGCGTCAACAGCAGGACTGCTGTTCAGCTGGTGTACATATGTGTGGCCACACTGGTTGTTAAAATACTGAAATACCATCACACACGTTGGTTAATAGCTGCTGTCCTGAGTCCGCGTCCACCCCGCCACCCAAGCCACTCCTGTAGGATTTCTAGGACCTCCCTACAATCAGCAACTAAAGGGTTAACACCTGATCCAGCAGGAGGTCTCCAGGGCCCTGCTCATCCCCAAGACTCTGGCTGGTTTATATTCTAGTAGGGAGACAGACAGGCAGACAGCCTCACCTCCCCACACACCCTCACACATGGTCGCTGAGAAATCTATTTTGATTGATAGGTGTCCATGCCACAATAGTTATTAAACATCATGAATATCAAAACATTCTAAAACAAAACGTGGGCCCTTTTCTGTAGTTAGAGGACAAAAGGAATTTCGTTGTATGCAGAGCTATGTGCTGCCTTCTTTAGAGACACTATAATAATAGATGGTGCATGAAAAGCTTGCTTGTCAGGGCGGAACACACACACACACACACACACACACACACACACACACTTAAAGAAGCAGTGCATCACCATGTTGACGCTGATGTAGAACACAGGTGCTGAGGGGTCGGAGAGGCAGGACACAGCCAGACCGCTCTGAACGATTTCCTTTGTGTGATCCTGTGGTGCCTGCCACGGTGGCTGCGTAGGATTTTTAGTAAATATTTAAAAATGTAATTGATTGGAGAAATATCAAGTAAGTGAATTTTTAAGGCAGGGCAGGTTGGTGGGGAGAGAAGAGAGGCGAACGCTGTGGATGGGGAGAAGGGCCTGGGCCGGGGGTGCAGCTGTGGGCCATCACAGTGGTGAGGTTGGCTGGGAGGTGGGTTGTTTGTGGGAGTCATGGGCAGTGGGCCCGAGGGATGCAGAGGGGGCTGGCAGGACCCTGAAGACTGGACGCTGGGTTTTGGATTTAATATGAATATCAGTAAAAATTCCATGGTGAGGAAATAACCAGCCACCCCTTAAGTTAGAGGGCGGGCTCCTTGCCCCAGAACAGTTAAAACTCACCTTTTTGGAGGAGCAAGGATGCAGAAGGAGGGGCCCTCGCCTCAGCCACATGTATCCACATCCTGCAGAAAGCTTTGCCCTCTTTTCTTTGGCTGCATGTACCTTTCTGAACTCCTCTGAACAGAGATGTCGCAGCAGATGTCCACAGCTCACCAGCGCCCACATTAGCCCTGGTTCGAATGCTGGGTCTCGCTGCAGGGCCGCGCTGGAAGATAAGGGAAAGCATCTTCTGTTAGTCACACCACCAGCGGTGCAAACGCTGTCATGAACATTCAAATGGCTTCATTATCCTCTTAACATCCTGGGTGAGTCTGAGGCTTATAGCTAAGATACAATGCTTTTTTTCTCCCTGTGATGAAAATGCTGACAGTAGACTTTTTATACCCCAAATAACTGAGTGTCTTGACAAAGATGCTGAGACCTACTTGAGACCATCAGCAGTATTACTTGGAGCGCTGGATGGTTCTGTAGCGGAAGGAGCCTCTGCAGGGGCTGTCCTCAGAGGTCTGAGAGCCAGTGTTCACTCAGTCACATTCTGCCGGCCTGCAAGAGGGAAGAAGGATCTCTTAGGTTACTCAGATTCCTCTAGATTCTCATTGTGTTTCCATGACTGTTTTAGAACAGCTTTTCACATAGGCAGATGCCTATGTTTGGCCAAAGACTGGACTTAGGCTGCTTCCTGAACTTGGGAATAATACCCAAATCACTCATTTTAATGATTAGCAAAGAAGTGTGCTTGCTTTTGCGTGCTCCACCATCATGAAAGTTGTAAGTACCAAGAACTAGATGGTAATGAGATTAAAATGCTCATGCGTGCTTCACAGCAGGGAGCTAGGCTTAGATAACACTTTGTTGTTTTTATGGTTAAACTCTCTCATAAAATCTGTCTTTAAGCTAACATGTGATTATCCCCCAATGTAGTTTAAACTGAACTTGAGTTGTGGATTTCCTTATTTTCTCTTTTCTGTTTGAGATATTTGTCAATATCTCTGACATAGCTTCTCCCATGAAAATGAACACTAAATGACGTGTCAAAGAAATCACGTGTAAATCAGTCTGTACCCTAAGTGGAAATAAGTTGTTAGGATGTGAATAAATTTAATCTTCTATTCTCTCTCTCTCTTTTTTTTTTTTTCATTGAAGGAGGCTTTGTGGAGATTTAGTATCTCTGGAAAAACTTTAGTTACTGTGGAGAGAGATACTTGAATTTAGGGCAAAGGAAGTGATTTTGCTTTAGCTTAGTAAGCGAGGAGGGCAAGAGGAACAGTGAAGGAAGAAGCAAGGAGGCAACTATAACACAGATGGAGCAGAATGAATTTCAATGGCCAAACGGAAGTCCTGTCATAACAATGACGTGTCAGCTTCCTGCTTTGTGGACATAGGTTAACACACTTTAATTTAGATACTGAATCCACAGAACTGATCTGGGAAGCATCACTTTGTTTTGGGGTTTATACAGCACAGGTTAGAATAACAGTAACATTTGATCTGACAGCAACCTTAACTAGTATATCTATAGATTGATATACTGAGAAACTGAAGAAATCCTATTTTCCCAACTAATAGAAGGCCCTGTGTCTATATGTGTTGAATATTAACCTCCAAATGTCTAGCACTTTTAAAAAATTGAGAAATAGTTCAAATATTTAAATCTACAGGAAATGAAATTATATGATCCATGTAGCTTTCATCCATATTTGGCGTTGCGGTATTTGCTTCAGATGCACTTTTAATGTAATAAAACATTATTGTTGAAGGCTTCCCCTTCCACTGCCCTCTCTTCTTCCCTAGAGATAATGGAAATTAGCCTCATCTGTGCTTTCATGGGTAACTACATAGCTTTGTATGTAGGAGTATCATATAGTAGCAATGTTTAATGCTGTATGTTTTGTGTATTTTAAAGTCATTCATAATGGTAGCATACTCTACATACCCTTTCAGAACTTGCTATTTCACTCGATGAAAGCGTCAGGATTTATCTGCTGATTTAGTTTCTTTATTTTAACTGTATAACTGAATGACTATACCATAGTTCACTTAGCCATTCTTCTTTTGATGGACATGAGGTTGTTTCACTCTTACAAAAGATGCTGTAGTAAACATCCTTGTGCATTAATACTTCACACATATCTTGCTCGTGTAACATGCAGGCTCACAGGGTACGCACGACTTTAGCGTCACCAGATACTGCCAGACTGTTCTCCAAAATGCTTTGTCTGCAATCTCACCCTCACTCTATGTTTTCTTACTCTAAAATTTTGCCTGTTAGATGGGAGTGAAGGGTGTTTCATTGTTTTAATTTGCATTTCCCTGATTACTAGTGAGATTGCTATCTTTTCATAGTTTTATTAGCCGTGGGATTTTTCTCTTCTAAAAATAGTCTGTTCATAGCCTTTCCTCATTTTTCTCATTGTACTACTTGTCTTTTTCATATCCATTGGTACAATTGAATTTTAGGAGGTTTGAATGTACATCTTTGTTGGTTATTGTGTTCAGGGTCCCCTGTGACGAGGAGCTCAAAGGACTCAGAACAAAGTCTTATAGCAAAGATTTATTACAGCCAAAGGTTACAAAGAAAAATTAGCAAAGGGAAAAGGAGCATGGGGTGAAGTTCAGAAGAAGCCAGGCACAAGCTTTGAGGACTTCCATTCCTGTGGAGTCACATGGGATGTGCTTAATTCCTCCAGCACCAAATTGTGACAATAAGTGTGAAGTGTGAAGACTCCCAGAGGGAAAGCAGATGTTCAGCATAAACCACAATGCTTGAACAAACAGGTTAGGCACAGTGAGCCACTCTTAATAGTTCTGGGAATGATGGAACCCTCCTGAAATCCAGGTTCCCAGATGCCAGCCAAGGGCCAACCTTGCAAGGAGTCCTTTTGAAGGACAGTAGTCTCAGGTCTGCTATGTTAATTATAATTTCAAATATCTTCCCCTAATCTGTGTTTATATTGTCTTTTGTCATATAGTACTAATATCTATATTTTCTTCAATGGTTTGTAATTTTAATGTTGTACCTAAAAATATCCTTGCTTAACTTATTCATAAAGGTAGATCCTCATATATTTCTCTAATAGATTTTGCATATTTATGAGATATGTAGCAAACTGGCTGAACTCTTTTATTAAGCCTAATACTTTGTGCAATCTCTTGAATTTTCTGTGTAGATAATCATATTATCTGCACTGATGACCATTTGTCTCCTTCTTTTCGTTTTTCCTCTTGTTGATTTTTCTTGTCATACTCTTCTAGCCAGTTTCCCTAGTACCATGTTGAATGGGAGTAGTGATAGTAGGCATCCTTGTTCTAAAGCTTTTAAGGAAATACATCTAGCATTCAACCATTAAATGTGATGTTTGCTGTGTGATGTGGGTAGATACCCTTTACCAAGGTAAGGAAACTTTTGTCCCAGTTTGCTAATATTTTTAAAATTTTGTGAATGGGAATTGAATTTTATAAAGTGGCCTTCTACATCTATTGAGGTGATTATACTTTTTATCCTTATTATTTAATGGGGGAGAAACTTTAAGATATTTTCTAATGTTAAGCTATTCTTATAGTATTTGCACTAAAGGTGCTTTGGTTATCATCATTATTTTTTAAAATATATTGCTGGGTTTGACTTGCTAAAATTTGTTTAGGAGTTTCACATCTGTGTACATGAGTAAACGTGGCCTATAGTTTTCTTTTCTTGTACTGTTCTTACCTGGTTTGGTTTCAAAGTTATAGTAGCTTTGGTGAATGAGTTGGGGAATGTTTCCTTGTCTTCTATGATCTGGAAGAGTTTGCATAAGATTGGATTGATAGAATTTGGTAGAATTTGCCTATAAAACTATTTTGACATGGGGATTGTTGTTGTGTCAGTTTTTAACCACTCATTTAATTTTTAAAAATGATTATAGGACTGTTCAGTTTTTCTACTTATTCTTTAATTGTACACAGATTTAGAAAATTTTTTTGATTATATTGTGTATGGAATTTTAAGTCCTACTTTTTTCCTTTAATATTATGGGCATTTCCTATGTCATTAAAATTCATCAAGAAGGTGGCTTTTACAGCATTTACTTTAGCAATGTTTTTTTTTATGAATAACTTTATTTCTAGAATTTCATAAGATTACATACAGAACATACATAAGGTAGCATAGCTAGTAGTGCTAGGCACGTAGTGGACACAATAATTTCTGCTAGACATTGCACCCAGAACTAACCAGGTATTGGAACTTTCCAGAGCAAAATGCTGGAATTTCCTCATGCTTTACAGAGTGAGGGTAAAGGTAATTCTACGAAAATTAACAAAGGGGCGGGGGGGGAGGGTTTCCTTTTTGCAAAAGGAAAAATAACACATTCTTTTTGAATGATGACTTATCTTTGAAACATATCCTGCCCGAACTGATGAGCTCAGATTCCTAGGCATGGGCAATTTCTGTTGAAAGACATTTATAGAGATTTCCGAAAGTACATATATAAAGGTGGCAGATTCTTAGTTCTAGGGGAAGAGTAACCTGGGGAGGGAAATTTTTCCCCTTTTATTGATTGCAGTTGATACGGCATAGCACATAACTTTTCATGGAGCTGTTCTTGATGCCGCACATGGGGCCAGCACCTTTGCTGCAAGTGCATTCTCAGAGAAGCTGCACATGGAAGCTGCAAAGACAGCTGCCCTTTGCTGGGTGTATGCAATGCCCAGGTCAAGTTTGGAACTGTTGGACCCTTTCAGTGCTTGGCTTAGGACATAGCAATTATATTTCTTAACAAAACACTCTTGCCATTTTGAAAGGTCTAAAAGCTTTTCTTCCATACCTTCCCCCACCCCCATCAAAATTAGTTAAGTGTTCAGAGTCACTGCAGCCAGTGTCCTTCGGAGAAGTCTCTGAAAACTCATGTCGAGTTTCCCGATTGGAGCTGTGTGTAACCCGTTTAGATTGAAACATGGTCAGGCTTGTGAGTTCTCCTTTTAAAGAGCCCTCACTGATACATACTCTTTCTCAAAAGCGCTTTCTATGGCCATGTTTTGTGTATGTTTTCTGCTCGATGCACTTATTTAGCCTTTTACAACCCACTGCCCACAGGTGACCTGAGCCGGTGGCTTTGTGCTGTACCAGGAGCACAGAAGACGGCGCTGCCACACTTTTATGTATGCAGAATGATCTGCATACGTAAAAATCTAACCTTTTAATTAAAAAAAAATTTTAAGGTATGGGCACATGGCAAAATTCCTTTTTTCTTTTTAACAAGATGTTACCTCTAATGTTTTCTTCTCTCCCTCTCTCTTTTTCCTCCGGAGTAGAAGTTTCTAAATTGTTAGACATGGTGCTTCTTTGGTTTCACATAACCCATTTCTTTATGGTACTCAAAGTTAGCGAATGGTTGAAATATTTCTTTGTGAAGTAGAAATGGGGAAGCATAAAGGATTAAATGAGTCTCTTAAAGTCATCCTGTTTTTCTTTTTGTGTCTTTTTTGGTTTTATTTTGCTTTTTTTTTTTTTTCTTTTCTCGATCTCCTGCTGCTTAAACCCTTTCCTTCTCCCCCTCCCTGCGTGCTGCAAAGGCCATTGAACCTGGGTGAGCCCCTCCCAGTTGTATGACCTTGAACAAGCTGTTTAACCTCTCAAAGTCTCAGCTTTCTCATCTATAAAATCTAAGATCCCATCTCTTCTAATGGCCAGTGAATTTTTGAAAAAATTTGAGCCCTTAGGTCACCAATGCTACAGGCCAGGAATATTACCAACATTTGGGGATTTGACATGAAATCCTGATTTGCCTTACCTGGGTCCACACACGTACCACGTGACATCTGTTAACTGCAAATATGAAACTGACCTACATGTTTTCATGACACTTCGAGGCAGGTGTCAGCGTTAAATCGGGAAGGCACTGTCACCTTCACCCTGTCCAATGGTCTCATTGTCCCGGTATGGAAGCTGAGGCCCAGGCCATCCCTGGAGAGCGCCGCGCTGAGGGGAGAGGCAGTCGCTCCCCACCAGCGCTTCTCAGCCTCCCCCATCTTAGGAGTGTTTGGTGACTTTGCTTGTCTACAGGTCACGTGTGGATTCATGAGTTAGGTCGCCCACGTCCGGCCAGTACGTGGTGAGTCTCAAATACTATCTCTGCTCACCTCTCAGCTAGTGGGAAGAGACTGATGAACTTTCTTTTCTTTGCCCTGAAACTCTTGTCCTAGTCGAGTGAAAGGCCTTGCCACACAGTGGCCTGGCCCAGGGCTGGAAGCGTAGCCGTGGCGGGGTCTCAGGTGACACAGGACCCAAGTCCGGGTTTGTTATCAAGGCCGTTGGTCAGCGGGTTGTCCTACTTCACACACTCTCTGGAGGCGAGTTGGAAGCTGCCCAGGCCTGGGGCCCTGGGGCCCTTGGTAGGGCTGCTGTTTTGTGCTGTGCTGTTTTCCTTGTCATTTCCTCACCACTGTCATCACCCCATCTTCTCGGAGGCTGCCGTCCTAGGAGGCAGGACCAACGCATACAGATAAAAACCACACTAGGCCACGTGGGCCAAGTGAAACGCGAACTCCGGGGGCCCAAGTGCACGGGGAGGAGGCTCGGGGTCCCCTGGGAACGAAGGGGGCCTCGCTCCCGACCTGCTTTGCTCGCCACGCTTCCTTTGCTCCCCACCGTGGGCCAACGGTGCTGTTGGGCTTGGAGCGCGATCAAAGCTCATACCTCGCTAACCTGCAGACGTGAGCAGGTAAGCAATTGGGAGCCGTAAAGTAGAGAGAGACTGAAATGAAAGTTTGTCTCACTGTGATTAGCAGCTGGACCCTTTCCAAATTCCACCTGCTCTGTGTGGAGCTGCGAGCTCTCATTCCAAGTGTCTTCTCACGGGGTCTGACCCGGGGCCTTGGGTAACAATACACTGGCGTTTGCCAAGGATAACAGTGGCAGAGCTGTTGTCCAGGAGCGAGGCATCGGGGGGCAGCGTGAGATCAGAGCCGTGGGGGCCGAGGGCGGGGGTGAGGACAGCCGCTGAGGCAGAGGCCCCCCCGGCGGTCGCTGACTCACCATGTGTCTGGGAGGTTCCCCAGCCCTCTCTGCTCCGCTCTCCCCGTGTGTGAACCCACTTTAGCGCTTGGCATGTTGACACGCCCGCTGGCATAAAAGGTAAAAGCGAGGCTGCGTTGCAGTCACAGATGCCCCTCATTTTATGCCACAGATGTGTGTCAGTCAGACTTTGGCAACAGTCCTCCAGTTGCCAGACCTAAGCTGCCCCCTCTGCGGGGGGTAGAGGGCAGGTTATCGGGTGATAGAAATAATAATGGCTCAGGAGGTATTAGACTTTAAGCTCTGCCACTGGCCAGGGGAATTTGGGGACATCACACCTCTGTCCTGGGCCTCGCCCTGCTTACCACTAAAAGAAGAGATGTTGTTGGATTGCATGATTTCTTAAGATCTTTCCCAGCTTAGGTCTGTTCATGTGTCCGACTTGGAGCATAGCCCTGATCGCGGCTACCCAGTGATGGGGCTCGAGACGTAGAAAAGACCACACGTGCCCTCCCCTGTCTTCTCTCCCTGGCCCCGCTGGGCTCCACTGCGTCTCTCCCTGTTGGGCAAGGACTGGGGCCCAGCCACGGGCATGCATAGGTGTTGCTGGGCAGGGGGCATGAGGGTCCGCTCCCATGAACTTAAATACCCTCATCAGATTAGGTTTCTGAATTCTGGAGAATAAGGCCTAGGAAGTAAGCTCACAGAGACTACAGAATGGGGTAGAAATGCCCTGGGCTTTGGTTGTACCTGGCCACTAAATGCAAACGTCACTTCCTGGGAACCTGGAAACAAGCCTCTCATAATGTGAAGAAGCCTTTTGTGATATTGCTAATAACTGAAGAAAGTTCCTTTTTAGGATGAATCTTCTCTACTGAGTTTATCGAAGTGCAGTACAGCTGGGGTAGAACATGGCAGGATAGGATGCTGTTTGTTTGCTCTCTGAGGGGTTTGCTTTTTCAGGGGGGCTGGGGCTAGGGAGGCAGGAAGGTGGAATAAAGCACTGATGGAGTTGGACTCTCCTGGTGGGCTATTGGCTTGCTCCTTGCTGAGTTTCCCATGGAGAAGCTCAGCCTCCAGAATCGTTTGATGCTCTGTAAGTGTGCAGCACCCTTGGTCCTTTCTGTCACTGAAGAAATGCCATTCAGGTCTGTGCAGTGAAGCGATGTGGATGTGGGTAGGGGCCACCAGGTGCTTGGAAGTTACCTCAGCTTTTCTCCCAACTTCCTGTGTAACCCGAGACAGTCACTTAACTTCACTGGGGTTTGGGTACCTATAAGAAAGGAAATGAGAATGTTTGACTCTCCCTAGAGAGCTGGAGAGAATATCGAATAAGAATGCTTTGACGCTTTATAAACTTATTTTTAATATAAGACTTCAGTGAGGCCTATAGGATTAACAGCGCTTGAAGCTTGTGTACTGGTTGCCTGTCACACTACCTGGTGGAATGTCCTTCCCTTGAATGGCAGGAAGAGGGAAGCTCTTCTCACCCGTCTGTTACCTCCTGCCAAGTATGAATGTCACGCTGGTATCTGTGCTGCGCCTGGGCGGGGTAGGTGCTCACCTCAACAGACACAGACGCAGGCTCCTGACAAGGGGTGTACATCACTCAGTCAATGGACTTCAGATGCAGCACTTTTGCTGTTAGATTATTGGCTCAACAGCCATCTTGTCTCCTACGTTCCTGTCTTATATTCTCCATGGCACCTAGCCCAGGGCTGTGAACGTCCACAGATGCTTAGTGATGGCTGGTTGACGAGCTGTGCAGTCTGAGCAGTTAACCCTTGAATTTCCCGATGGTTCTTAATGTGCAGAATCTGAAATCTGGGAGCTATCATTCATCTCTGGATCTAACATTAAGATCATCTCTCTCCACAGCGGCTTGCCTTATGTTCTTTCGGTCCCTGGTAAGTGTGGCCAACATTTTTCAAATATCCTGTCTGAACTGGGGCATGAAATACTTGAGGTGGAACACAGTATTACCGCTGCTTCCCATGCTGGCAGACAGCTTGGTCCCATCTGTATGTTTGTTCTTGGAGAGCCCTTCTTTTCCTCCTTGTAATATATACATCTAAATGCTCAGGGCTCAATATTACAAGAAGTATAGGAGACAGTCGCCTATCAAAGCAAATGACTGAAGAGAAGACCAGGGGCCGCTAAGTTCGATTACTTGTAATTTTGCTTTGTATACAATTCTATTTCCTTGGTAAGACCTCCTTCTTCACCTCCTTGTTGACTCTTAAGAGACATCTGTCTGTGCTTCACCTCTTAATTTCTTTTCCGGTAGTGTCCAGTGAGAGGATGATTTCCTAGTGGGGCCTCTCAGGAGTCTCACTCTGGAAGTAGAATGGACTTTTTAGAAGGATGGAAGACAGATGTTCATTTCATGTACAGACGCACCTGTCTGCAACTGATATCTCAACCAGTGTTTAGGGTTTAGTCAGAAAGAGAACTTCATCCTCATTAGTTCATGTGTATGTGTGTGAAAGCCCTCAGAACCATACCTGGCACAGAATAAAAGCAGCAAGTATTCGTTGTTCTTGTTATTATTGTTATTATCATCTTTTACGTCTGGTCAGGGTTCCACGTCAGGCAGCACACAGGAGAGTCATGACAAGGGAACTTCAAAAGCCTCCCTCTGACTAAGCAGCCCCTGCTCTTGTAGCCCCGGTACAGGAGGAGAATCATGACGGCAGGCGGGGAGCCCTCCTTAGTAGCGATGAGTGGCTGCGCTACTTCTGACCTGTTCATTCTCCTGACCCCTTGTGCCTCTTCATCCACGAGTTCACATCTGCAGTTGCTGCGATCTGGAGAGATGGTAGAGGGGCTTGCATCTGAAGTTATGCCTCTGTCACACACGCTGTATCAAGCTCTAGGTTGGGTTCTGGTGTTTTAATGCTCCCTCCATACTCTCCAGGCACAACAGTGGCATGTGTGATGAATTGACATGCTCTAGTGAGCAGTTCTCAGAGTCTGAATCGAGCCCTTTGTAGAGAGATCTGCAGATACATCCCACAAGCGCTGACTGAGTACTTAGTATGTGCGGGGCACTGGGACAGGCACTGGGGACAGAAGGCTGAGAGGCAGACTCTGTTGTTGCAGATTTCATCTGCATCCTGCCCTCAGGAGCTCGGGCTGATTGGTCCCAGAGCCAGCAGACTTCCCAGACCCATTGGGAGATGTGTGACTTGTAAGATCCATTTCCTTAAAAAGCATAATTATTGTGGAGGACTCTCTTCCTAGAGTCGAGCATCAGTCGTTTAATGTCTGGGTGATACCAAAAAATTCATTTGGAAAAAAGAGAAGCACAATTAGTTAACAGATGTCACAACGCTAGACAACTGGTTTGGCCAACTTCAATGAGCTGACTAGTTCTTTTGTCATCTTGCGGCCACAGTCTGTGTGCGTCTGCCCAGCTTTCTTATGCTGAGGCTTTTCCCTCAGGATCATCATCAGTTTTTTCCAGTATTTAGATGATTAGATTCACAGATGGCAGCTTCTAAGTTATGATGCCACTAATTAAAGAATTGTTAAGGCAGATTTATTTCTCTAAATACAAACACATGCAAAACTGAGATTTTGGCCAAAACTTTGCTAGACACAATAGTGCATTGTTTCTCTCTTCAAGATGTATTTCATTATATCCCTGTGTTATAAAACAGCAGTGCCTGGCATTTACATTATCTCCAAAGAGCTCTAAGCTCTTGACCACAGCTTTAAACAGATACTCGGTTCCAGCGTTTTCTTCTCCTTTCTTCCATGGTCACCAACATTCTTAGATGTGTGAATGTAGGTGAAGTGCTGCATTGCAGATAGTGGATGCTCACTAATTCCGACTGTTGTCTTCATCAATAATCTGACAAATGTATTAGTGTTAAACGTGCATGCTCCTTGCCCCACATTACTGCATCTCTTTTTTTCTTTGGGGGCAAGTAGAGAAACCGGCGTGCATTGCAAGCTCTTCCCTGTGTCCTGTTAAAGTGTTATTCAAAGAAAATGGAAATTACTGGTCTTGGTCTCATGGCATCTGGTTTTGAATTATTGTTCTTAAAAAAATAAAAGCACTGTCATTATTTTGTATGAAAAATCACCCCTCCAATTTATACATAAATTTATTTAATAAAAGAGTTTATCAAGATAACTGGGTTCAAAAGCAACTTATAAAATTAAATCGTATTTATTTACATCGCCAATAGTTTGCTAATGAAAAGTACCCAGGAGTAAATCTAACAAATGATACATAAAATCTCTATGGAGAAAATAATAAATTTTTTTCAAAAGACATTAAAAATCCTAAAAAATGGAAAGTTAATACCATATTCACGGTAGGATGACTCGATATTGCAAAATGTCAGTTCTCCACAAAATGAGCTAAAGATTCAGTGCAATTCCAGTCAGAATTACAACAGGCTTTTGGGAGAGGAGGATGTGATACATTGATTCTCCTATTTATATGAAAGAATTGAGAGACAAAGGGAGACTCATTATAAAGCTATATACATAGTTAAGGTAGCATGGTATCAGCATAGGGAGAAACAAATAGACCAATGAACAGGATACAGAGCTAGAGGGCTTCCCTGGTGGCGCAGTGGTTGAGAGTCTGCCTGCCGATGCAGGGGACGCGGGTTCGTGCCCCGGTCCGGGAAGATCCCACATGCCGCGGAGCGGCTGGGCCCGTGAGCCATGGCCGCTGAGCCTGCGTGTCCGGAGCCTGTGCTCTGCAACGGGAGAGGCCACAACAGTGAGAGGAAGAATACAGAGCTAGAAACAGACCTGTACACGGGGAAACTTAGCTTAGGATAGACAACATTGTGGAAAAGTGGGAGAAGGAAGGATCATTCAATAAATAGTGCTGAGACAACTTGAAAATAGTACAGGAGGGTAGCAGTGAAATCAGATCGCTACCTTCACCATATACAAAAAAGTAATTCCAAGTGGATTAAAGACTGAAGTGTGAAAAGCAAACTCTAAACAGTTTAGGAAAGAATATTGGAAGGTATTTTATGACCTTGGGAGTAAGGAATGACCTTTTGAAGAAGACATAAAAAGCATAAACCATGAACTTAAAGACTGATAAATTTGACTATATTTGACTAAAAATATCAGTTCATCAAAAGACACTATAGAGAAAGTTAAAAAAAAAACCTTACAGACTTACAGAAATTATTTGCAATATATATATAACTGAAAAAAGATTAATACCCAGAATATGTAAATACTACAAATAAATAAGAAAATGATGGATAATTCAAAAGAAAATGGGAAAAGGACTTGAACAGGCATTTTGGAGAATGGAAAAGAGGACTAGCTAATAAACATAGGAAAAGGTACCTAACCATCAGAATTTAGAAACTCCTAATTAAAACCGTAATGCGATACCATTTTAGATCAGCCAGACTGGAAAAAATATGTCTGACGTTATTACGTGTTGGTGAGGGATGTGGGCCAGTAGGGATCTCCTATATCACTAGGAGGGTTGTAACTTGGGTCAGTGGGGATCTCATACGTCACTAGGAGGGCTGTAACTTGGCACAACAACTTCAGAAAACAATTTGTTTTTACCCCTATTATCCAAGTAATGGGCTCACAGTCCTAGCATTCCACTCCCTGGCATAGATCCTGATGGGAAGAGAATGAGCTTTGGAGTCAGACAGGCCAGGACTGGGACCCCAGTTATATCATCTCCTAGTTGTATGACCTTGGGCATATGACTTTCTGAATTTCTTTATCTGTACGATGAGAGTAACTAGAATGTTAGGTATAATGACTGAAAAGTCCTGGCACAGAGTAAACCTCACTAAATGGCAGCTCTTTTTATTAATATCTAACCGAAGGGCATTCCTGTACTGCCCATGGTGCATAGAGTGTGGGCAGTAAAGGCAGGTTTGATTTGGATTTGCAGGGTCTCCACTGAATGCCTAACTCTTACTCTCTGCATTTAATTCTACGCAGACCTCCTTGCCCCCTGCCACCTCCACGCCACATGCAAGAGGCAGCCATGGCATCAACCCTTAGCCAGTAGTGTATATATTCAGACCACAAAAGGTTCTTAGGCTGGGAAGATGTTGCTTCTTTATTACCGGATGCCTTTAATGCATCTTGAAAGTGACAACCCCAGCACTGCGAAAAGCAGAGGGCTGGTGTGTGGGTGGAGTCGAGGCATGCCCCAGAGACCCTCTCTCAATGCAGCAGTCTCCGAGATAAATTTACTTTTTTCTGAAGTCTCCTTTCTTATATTGGCGTGTGCAAGGAAGCTCAACTGTAGGTACCTGTAAACTCGGGCAGGTGTGATTGCTGTGCTCAGCCGTATAGTATTAGAATCAGCTGAGAACGGATCCTGCCGGTGGCATCTAAGTATCATACAAATAGAAGAAAAATGATAAAGAGGCAATGATTCGAAGTGAGCTTCAAATTCCAAGGACTTGACAAATTCTGAGGTATTCTTCAATTGAGGCTTTCAGGTAAGAATAAATATTTTGACCACTTAAATGTTTTGGAGTGACAGGTATTTGTGAGTGATAAGAGAGATTTTTAGGGAACTTGAATGAATTCAGGAGACCTGGGACCTAATGCTGGTTGTCTCTCCATTGGCGGGTGGCTTTCTTATGTTTATATCCAAGCTTTTTGTTGCACCACAAAGGTTTGAAAGCTCATCCTCATTGCTGTGAAGATACTTAGAGAGTGACAGTAAAGGCAGAACTTTAGACCACTGAGAGGGAATAAAAGCATGGCCCTTTGTGTGCCCTTCCTGTCTCACAAGTTGGGCCGTCCATGAAGCCATGTTTCCGGTGCCATGCTGGGACCACTGTCTGCGTTGAGATGTATAAGTCAGCACACAGAAATCAGAGCCCAGGAGGATTAGATCTGACCTCTGCATTGGTCTGGGCCTTCTGCCCAGGTATCTCCTATTCCTCCGGCCCCTGAATTTTAATTTCTCTTTTGTAAACACCATGTTAAAAATCCACGTGTTTCTGAGCCAACACGGATGACCAAGCATCTGGTTTGCCTGGGACTGAGGGCTATCCTGGACGCAGGACTTTCAGTGCTAAAATCGGGAGAGTTCTGAGCGAACCAGGACTGTTGGTTGCCCAGCCAACACCTGCCTTGCACACCTGGTGCAGGTGAGCCATAGCCATGTGTCCGTGCGTAGTGCAGTGGGTTGAACAGTGGCCTGCCAAAAACGATCTGTCCACTGGAGCCACAGAATGTGACCTTATTTGGAAGAAGGGTCTTTACAGATTTAATTAAGGTAAGAGTCTTGAGATGAGATCATCCTGTATCAGGGTGGGCCCTAAATCCATTCAGTGATGAGTGTCCTTTATAAGAGACAGAAAAGGAAGAGACACAGAGGAGAAGGCCATGTGAAGATGGGGACAGAGAATGGAGCGATGTGTCCAGAAGTCAAGGAACGCCAAGGATTGTCAGCAAACGCCAGCAGCTAGGAGGGAGGCACGGACAGATTCTCCCTCAGAGCCCTCAGAAGGAACCGATACCTTGCTTTCAGATTTCTGGACCCCAGACCTGTGAAAGAATGCACACCTGTTGTTTTAAGCCAGCAAGTTTGTGGTAATTTGTTACGGTAGCCCCAGAAAACTAATACGACGTGGGAAGCGAGTTTGGGACTTTAACTGCGGGAAGCCTGGGAGGGGGATTTCTGATGTCAGCAGCCCAGCCTCCTTGCTCCAAGTGAGGCAGGCTCTGTCTGTGGCTGTTTGGTGGGGGGCTTCTGTTTAGTAGGGCCCGACTGCACTCCTCAGTGCCCGGAGATCCCAGGGGGTGCCCTAGGGGCTGCGCTGTAGGGGGTGTACCAGCAAAGGCTGAGCCTTGGGCTCTAGATCCTGGACCTCCTAAGCCAAAGCAACTCTGTCTTAGGTGAGCTATTTCTGCCCCTTGAGAAAGAAAAGAAAAGAAAAAGAAACCTCATGAAATCCCTACAGGTTGCATTCTCTCTCTCCTTTCTCTTCACGTGCCATTCTCGGCCCCTTTCCAGGCAATACCCTTTAGGGGCGCAGCAGCTCCTACGGTCCAAGGACTCGATGATTTGGAAATGGAGGGGGGCTTAGAGCAGAATCCCCCGCGCTTCAGATAAAATCCCAAGGAGCAGCTGCCCTCCCCCCTTTCCCTCTCATGACCAGTATCCTGCAAGTATTCCCATGCAAGGCTGATGTGTCTCTGGTTTACTGATGGCCTCTGGCAAAGCGCGGAGGGCGGGAGGGGGCTGGGGTGAAATCATTAAATACAGCGGGGTGGGGAAAAGTGGGCAGGCAGGAAAATGCTTTTAAAAGGGTTAGGGGGAAAGGGAGGCGGGGTAATAGCGAAAGGAAAAACCGCACTTACATTAGAGAGCTATAATTTTCCCCCAGTACTGCCATAGAAATCGCACTTCAGTCTCTCCTCCACGCATAAATTTGAGGACAATTTACCTGTATTGTTCACGCTGTCTCATCAGCATCGTCTTCCGCGTGGATCAGTCAGCAGGACTCATTTAGTACATTATCATCTGCTACCGTTGAGTGTTCATTTCTTTGCACTGATTTTGCTGCCAAAATGTCCTCTTTTCAAGTCATGGACATCATTAAGTATACTTTTTATTTTACATCACTTCTCATTTTCAGAGCTCCTTTTATTTCATTACTTTGTATTCAGAATTTCAGGCTTCCATCAATAGCCTCGACATAAAGGCAGGTCCCTGCTTTCTCCGTTTGGCATTAGCAATTCCTTCCCTGAATCAGAAATTTCTTTTTCTCTCCAGAAGTCCGCTGTGGAAAATAGCATACTTAATATGTCTTGATTTATTAGCAGGAAAGATGGAGATAAGAATGGGTGATGAGAGTTCCCTATAAGAGGACTCCATCTGCTTCTACCCCCAGCCATTCTTCAGTGCCTTCTCGCGCTCTGTTCCTTCCTGCAAAGAACAGAGGCTTGTGCGTGGGACCCGTGTACCTGGGCTGTGAGGTCCAGCCCCAACTCTGCCACACGCCTGAGCTCTTAGTTAACTCGTCTTTACATATTTTCTCCTATAAAATGGAGACTCACCGAATCTTTGGGTAATAGTGTGATTGAGGAACTACCACGTGACCATCATGAGACGCACCCCCAGGCAGGCATGAGGATGAGTCTCAGACCAGCTGCACACGAAGCCTTCAGTTCAGGCCCTCCTCTGATTCCTTCTCTTTGGAACTGGCTTCCTCTCAACACGTCCGACTGCCGGTTCATGTGAGGCCTCTCCTGTACTCATGGAGCAGAGGGCCCTCTTGGAGTCACCGGACAAGGGCAGTGGGATGTTACCTCTGATCCCATGAATGGCACTGTGCTGGGAAATAAGAGGTCCCAGGTAGTCTCTGAGCTGTATGTGTTTGGAAAGAACTCACAGGTAGCTGGTCTTCTTAGGTTTTCTCCATTGTCTCAGGCACTTATGCTCATCAGTGGACTTCCATGGTTACCCGCTGAGGTGGTAAGGAGGCATGGTGGGGTTAGCGCCATCGCTTCTGTTCTGTCTGTGTGAAGTAGTGGCAATGTGGACCTTCATCAAAACTGACTGTTCTCATTTCTCCCCAGCTAAGCAGTTCTCCACCTCCCACGTGCTTTCGTGTTAGAGTTGCTCCCCAAACCGATGATGGCGAGGCCTTAGACCTCTGCTTTCTCTTTTCACCCACTTGGAAAAGAGAAATGCCTGGCCCATTGAGAAACTCACTGGCCGTGCTGAGTCGAGAGTACCCAGGCTGGGCTATAGGCAGTCGGGGCCTGGGCAACCTGTCTCTCTCTTTAATTTTTATTGTAGAATATGTGTGTAAAACAGTGTGTATGGTAGAAATGGAGAGTTTAAAGAAGAGTAGTGAAAGAAACACTCATGGGACTTCCCCGGTGGTCCAGTGGTTAAGACTCTGTGCTTCCACTGCAGGGGGCACGGGTTTGATCCCTCGTTAGGGAAGTTCTGCAGCCTAAAAAACAAAACACAACAGAACAAAAAGAGGAGAACACTCATGTCCTTCCCAGCAAGCATAAGAAATAGGATATTATAGTACTCTCGAAGCCCATATATGATGCTCCCTCATTGTACCTTCCCCTCTCTACCCCCTGAATTTAGTGCTATCAACCCCTTGAGAGTCATATACCTTTTACCATACATTATACATTTAAATAACACATCATCTAGTTTTTCCTCCTTTTGAACTTTATATAAATGGAATCATACTGTTTGCCTTTTTCTGCAACTTGCTAAAGTTTTTTTAAAAAATTGTGTTGATTTAGTTACAGTAATTTTCTGAGAGGGATTCATGTTCCTTATAATTTCATCTCTGGGGAATTTTTTTTTTTTTTTTTTTTTTTTTAGCTGTACGTGGACCTCTCACTGTTGTGGCCTCTCCTGTGGCGGAGCACAGGCTCCGGACGCGCAGGCTCAGCGGCCATGGCTCACGGGCCTAGCTGCTCCGCGGCATGTGGGATCTTCCCTGACCGGGGCACGAACCCGTGTCCCCTGCATCGGCAGGCGGACTCTCAACCACTGCGCCACCAGGGAAGCCCTCTGGGGAATTTTTGAGTCTTGGGTTTAAACAACCTTCTTCCAGAAGGTATTTGGGTTTTACTTTTCCAGGTACTTGGATATGGCATGTCAACTAAATTTGTTTTTTTTTTTTTAAGGAACACACAGGTAGTGTGAATTCTGATTCAAACCCTAAATTTAGGTGAGACGTTCTGCATCTCATCCGTAACACCTGGAGTCAAGTCTGAGCGAGGTGTGTATGTCTGTAGTTTTCTTCTGTGGGGCAGGTTTTAGTCCTAGCTCCCCCACTGAGGGTGTCATCCTTTGGGGAGCCCTGTTTTCTGTGGAGTTCTCTCATTTGGATTCCTACACTTCTAAAAGTATTAGGCCTGGTATACAGCAATAAAACAGTAAAACGGATATTGTCACAGTGTTGTCACAGTGGTGCCACATGACAAGCTACCACAAATCTCAGTGGCTTAAAATAATGCTCATTTTTTCTTGCTCCTGTGCCTGGGAAGTCGGTAGGGTCTGCTGATCCAGCTGGGCTCAGCTCAGCCTGCTGAGCTCCCAGGGGAGCCCTGGGTGCAGTCTGCTCCGCATGGCTGTCATCCTCCATGGAGCAGGACAGCGTTTTCTTCTCATGGCTGGGGCAGAAGTAGAAGACTGCTGGGCGAAAGATGCCATGCCTCTTAAGGTCTAGACCTTGCGTGCTTTGTGTCTGCCCATATTCCATTGGCCAGAGCAACTCACGTGGCCCCCCAGTGGGGTAGGAAATCTATTCTTCCTTCAGTGGAAGGAACTGCAACATCACATGGCAGATACAGGTAGAGAATTTGGAATAATAGTTCAATTTACCAGGGCTATCACTCTCCTTCATGTTTGTCAGTGTGTGTGGATCTGTGCTCATTGAGTTTTATGCTCAGAAGTTTAAATCTCTTGAGGGTTGAATTTATCACTCAAGTGTGTTCATTTTTACCCCTGAGGTCTCTCATGTGGGATATTCCAGCTAGGATGTTTCTTAAAATTAAAAAAAAGAAAATCAGAGGAACACTAACTCAAATGGACCACTGCTTCCTCCTGCTTTACTGCTTCCGGAGGGTAGGGCACCTGAGAACAGAATTCACGTGGCAGCCTCAGCCCTTAAAACTTACTCCTCACAGGCCAAGGGTGTCACCTGGTCTGAGGAGTACCTGAGCATTACCTGGGGCTTCTTAGGCTGGAATGGGTAGGAGAAAGTGAAACAAAACCCAAACTCACATATTTTGGACATTGCTCCTTAAGCCACTGGTGAACCATATCATGATTCTGCAGAAAATTACTGGGATGTGAATTTGTCCCATTTTAAGCTATCTAGATATTTGGCATATTTATAAAAAAGATAAATGGTGGTGGCTATTCATACATGAAAGATTCTTCACTTTATAAAAGGAGTCGGTACAAGTAAATTAGCAAATTTTTTCAGAACATTTAAAATTTTTGATTTTAATTATTGATTTTCTTACAGCTTTTCAGAATTTTCTTTTGAATCACATGTAACAGGAAAATCTTTGCAAATCTGGAACTAGGTTTCCTCTGTGGTGTTCACTATATATTTTTAACTATTCCATTTAATTTTTATTTTAAAAAATGTTTAAGGATTCATATATGGGTCATTTTACACGCTTGTTAATTTCTGTTACTTTAAGTCATTAGATTTTCATGTTAAGCAGGATATAATAAATGTCTTAAAATTGGACTGTGTTTGCATATTACTTTAATTATCTCCAGTTTTTCAAAATCTGTAAAAATGTGTTTTCTTTCCCCCAATTATTGGGATTTGGCTCTATTTTCAGTCTAAGAGATTTACTGCAACCTGCCTGTTGGTGGACTGGCGCTTTGAGCACATTAAAGGGATCACATTATTAGTCAGAGCCTGTGATCTGAGACTCTCTGAGTGCCTTGTCTCTTTACTGATACATGCCGAAGAAAGAGGAAGGAATTCCTAATTTCAATGGTAACTTAGGATTTTGTTGAAAAGTAGCTGTTCCTTTTCATCTCCCCATCTTTATCTTTCCCACCAGCTTCTGGATTTTGATGATTATCTTTTGAGTGTCCCAATCATACTACTCTAGGTTTTTAAAAAGATAAAAAGAATGATAAGAGAAGGAAACAAAATCCGCCGACAGAGTCAGTTTCTGTGTCCCAAATTATTTTCTTTCACTGCACCATCCCTTCCTCCCACTCTTTTTCAGTACTGAGCATTATTCCTGGGAAGAATCTTCGTATTTTCTAGGAGTCCATCTGCTCTTACTACTTATCTCCCACCTGAAGCTATACTGTTCCATTGCAAGCATCGTAATCATTTTCACAGCAACTAAATGTGATTTCACACACAGCAGATTACGACTTCTGTGGAGAGTGAGCAGTGTAAGATGATTAACCCCTTAGGACAGGGACCCCATTTCGCACTAATCTCCTTAGCAGCCAACGTAAGACAGAAAAATGGACAGCATCAATGGATTGAGGAAGATACAGCATCCAATTTAATAATCTGTTCTAAATGCCTCCAGAACATAATCTCAATGAGAAATTATAGCTGCCATGAAACAGTACTGAGCAAATTTCCCCGGAAAAGGTGGCACTCGTGGTGAAAGGACATAGGAATGTGTACCATAAAAATGAGGATGGGGTCCATCGAAGATGAAGTCTTGCCTGACAGTGGTAGACCAGTTGGCTAGTAGGGTTCCTAGAGAGACAGCATCACAAGATGGATGACAGGGTTCTCAGTCAGTTAAGTCTGAATGAGTTGATTCTAATTTATGTCTAGTTTCCTTGTGTTTTGAACAGGAAGAGCTATACAACACATAGAACTAGATCTGTGAGTTAACACTTACAGACTCCGTGTAATTAACAGCAATAAGAGTAACCCACAGGTCTTTATTTCTTGCCCAAAGACCTGTAACATCCATGACAGTTGAATACCGTGTTTTTAGTTCACTGTTGCTACTTCAAGGAAGGGGTTTTTATCAACAAGAGGAAAGTCAGTCCAGATAGGACACCTATTTTTTTTTATACCTGCCGTGTATAAGATGCAGGCAGCTACTGTAGTGGGCTCCATCGTATTTGATTATGTCTGAGATTTGTGCTACTTTTTTATATGTGACTTACATAGAAAAGAAAGCTGTTGGAATTGGTGTCCAAAAGTTGCTCAGAAATAAAATGTTTCCCTCTGAAGCGACAGTGATTTTGGAATCCTCTCTGTAAATGATTGACCAAGTCAGACAACCTTCTTCATAAAATGCAATGAAATTGAATTTTGGTTTAATCATAGATATGGTTATAGGGTGGGATTTGAAAGCATCCTCTGCACCTTGAATAGAAGACTATCATTGAAAAAATTACTAACAATTTATAGGAATCCAGACATCGTAGAACCCTTCTATTACCCCCTTCAATTATTATTATTGTGATTTTCTACTCAGCAAGTGTATGGGCTTGAAAAAATCATCTAATAAACATTTATTAGTAGCCGCTGGATGCCTGATAGCAGAAAATTAGAAGGAACCAGATGCACTCACTTTAATTAATTGGTGTAATCAGGAGTGGTATGCAACCTCAAGGGTGAAAATTGCTAACTTAAACTGTGGCTGGCTCAAATGAGTTTTTGCAGTCTCGAAGTTTTTTTTTTCCTCCTTGAATATTTAGAGTTTCTATGTTTTCCTTTCTCATCTAGCTGAAAAATTTTCCTTCTTTTTTGGAGGGTGGGAGGGTGTTCAACTAAAACTCTTTTTATGGAGTAACAGGTTCTAAATTGCCAGTTATTCTGCAGGAGAGTTGGGAGTTTAATCCCTGAGTTTTCTCAGTTCATTCAAAAGACCAATAAAGAGAGGCATAGCATCAGGAGATGTAATGGAAATAACACAATACATGTTATTCTCCTTTTAACAATAAGTAGTACAGATTCGAAATATAAGTATCAACCCCCTGCCCAGAAGAATCTTCTGTTTTTCCTGGCTAAATTTGCTCATTCTTTAGGGCTCTGCTTAGACATCATTTCCTCTGGAAAACCTCCCCAAACTGCCCCCCTCTACCCACAATCCTACTTCCAACTCTGTTAGGTTTCCTTACCCCGTCTTAGTACTTAATACACTCTATTTTGGAATTGTCTGTTCATTGTCTCTATTCTCTTTTACTGTGTGTTGTCACCTTTCATCTCCAGCTTTAATACAGAGCCTGGCATTCATTTAGGTGCTCAATAAAACCTGTATCGAATGAGTGAATGAGTGAATGGAAATAGTCTGTCTCACCGAGGTGGTGGGCTCTTCCATCCGGCCTATATTTCTGCATCCCCAGCGCTCCTTGGTGTATCAATTATCTGTTGCTGCACAACAAACTGCTCCAAAACTTAGTGACTTAAAATGACAGTCATTTATTTCGCCGTGATTCTGGGCTCAGCTGGGTAGTTCTGCTTTTAGCTGAGCTCCCTCCTGTGTCTGTGTTCAGCTTCCAGGTCAGCTGGGGGCTTGTGATCTTTTATCTTCCAAAAGGCCAACCTGGGCTCGTTCAAGAGGCAACTGGGCAGGGTTCCAAGAGAGTGAGCAGAAGTGTACATGGTCTCTAGAGGCCTGAACTGGCATGGTGCCACTTCTGCTGTATTTAATTGGCTAAAGAAACCACAAGTCCGGGGCTTCCCTGGTGGTGCAGTGGTTGAGAGTCCGCCTGCCGATGCAGGGGACACGGGTTCGTGCCCCAGTCCGGGAAGATCCCACATGCTGCGGAGCGGCTAAGCCCGTGAGCCATGGCCGCTGAGCCTGCGCGTCCGGAGACTGTGCTCCACAACGGGAGAGGCCACAGCAGTGAGAGGCCCGCGTACCGCAAAAAAAAAAAAAAAAAAAAAAAAAAAGAAACCACAAGTCCGGTCTAGATTTAAGGGGAGGGGAAATAGATTTCACATTTTAATGGTGGTGGCGGGGAGAGCTGCAGAGTCTCACTATAGTGGGTCAGGGATACAGGGAAGAGAATAATTAAAGACAAAGATGTCTTCAATTATTTTTGCAAGCAACCTACCACACTTGGCAGAAAGTAAGTGTTCAAAAAAAAATTGCTTGAATTGAATTAAATCTGAAGAATATTAGATTTAGCCAAATCGGGAAAATCTTTCAAAGAAGAAAACATTTCTCTTTGGTTCCGTTCCACATCGCTTTTGTCATCCTACCACTCCCAAGGGCTCTACTCCACTGTTACAAGTACTCAGGCCTTTGTGCTGCCCGTCAGTGCCCAAGTCCTCCTAGTCAATTGACAGATTATTTGTTGGGTCCCTACGGTCCTCTTGAGCACATAGTATAAGCCAGACTCTATACTAGGAATACAGCAGTGAGCAAGTGAAACATAATTTGTCCTGTAGTGGTGAAGGTATTTGAGCAGAAATTACAAGTGTGATTAGTTACAAAGACATGTAGGATTGAAGAGAACAGATAACAACTGACCTGTTGGAGACATGACGTTTAAGGTGAGCCTGAAGGGGTCAGTTGGAGATGGCTGACCTGGGAGCATTTACAGACAGAGAAGGGGATGTGGAGAGTGGAGGGGGGCGGGGAAGGAGAAGAGGACAGAAAGGCTGGAGCCCAGGGGCGAGGGCGGGAGGATGTGGAGAGCCCAGTCTCCCAGGCTCCAAGGCCCTAAAGGCTCTTTCCCAAGAGATAGGAGAAGCTGTTGAAGGGTTTTAAACAGGGGAAAGATAGGACCCAGTTCACTTAAAAAAAAACTCCTCGGTGGGGTGAGTAGAGAATAGATTAGAGGAATGCAAGACTGGATACAAAACCTCCCTTCTCCACCATCCAAACACCATACCCAGCATGCCCTTGGGAAGAAAGCAGAAGGACTAAACCGAATCCTCACTGGTTATGATAATCTTGTCAGTAGTGTTTGTTCAAATACATCTTTTTTTAAAAAAAATATTTATTTACTTATTTGGCTGCGCTGGGTCTTAGTTGCGGCGTACAGGATCTTTAGTTGTGACATGCATGTGGGATCTAGTTCCCTGACCAGGGACCGAACCCAGGCCCCCTCTACTAGGAGTCTTAACCACTGGACTACCAGGGAAGTCCGTCAAATACATCTTTAATGTGCACTTTTAGAGTCATCCTGAGCCCAGGGCTCCACAGTGACTTCTTAGCCTGTGGGTATTGGAAGTGAGGGAACAGGGAAGGGCCGGGGAAGGGGGCTGTCACTCTGGCTGCCTGCTGGCGAGGGGCTGGGTGCCTTACTGTGGCTGCATAAGTCCTCACACAGGTTGAAGAGGCTGATCCGCCCCGCTTCTTTTAACCCTTTTATTGGGGGTCATTTTTAAAACTTTGCAATGTGTCAGAACCTTTTGCTGCCTTAGGGCACCTGGTTTTCAGGGTGAAGCAGGTGCTGCTTGTCGTGGGCGTGTCTCTAAGCCCCGCTTCACCAGCTTTGCTGTGTTCCGGGAGTAACTGACAGACCTTTGTCGATACAGTGAACCAAGTGTGTCTTGCAAGCAGATTTCCCTTTCCAGCTCCATTCAGTCCTCGGTGGGTCACAGAAGCAGTGTGTTAACCAGCCAGCTTCTGCCTGATGAGACATTGATGGCCCCGCTCTGGCCAGCAGTTCATTCACCAGGTGTCCTGAGTGCCACTCCTGTCTTGTCCCGGCTCCTGAATTTCAACATTTGGAGTTTTCTTTAAAGCCCATGATTTCTGCTTATCAGTCACGTTCAATATCGGGTTACTTAGAGAATGGAGTTATTATATTTAATGTTTAATAACTGTGCCACAAAGATAATATAATAAAATCCAAGAAATGTAATTCAGCGAGGCTTTCAACTCAGACCTTACGTGTGTGTGTGTGTGTGTGTGTGTGTGTGTGTGTGTTTAATCTTTCTTAATCCTATCCTCAGGGCTAAGCAACACCTTGTTTTCTCTGTCTTCTGCTTGTGCTGTCCCTTTTATTTCGTTCTTGTTTTTGCTTGGCGAGGTCCTGACGGTCTGGGTCGTGCTTCCTGAGTGCTGGCAGCTGGAGTGGGAGGTGATGGTAGAAGCGGAGGGTTGCGGGCCCTGGGGTCTTTGCTCTGGCTGCAAGTGAACTGTGTGCACGCGTCTCCTGGGTGATTTGACTGATTCTTCCAAGCCTGGGCGGCTTCGGGGGCTTTCCAGACAGAACTTAGCTTCACAGCAGATGGATGGCTCTTAGCAGTGAAAAGATTCTTGGGGTAAAAGCGTGGCAGTGAATAAGGAAGATTTCTTTCTTTTTATTTTTCTGTTGAGGAACATGCTTAAAATTGAATTTTATCATTCGGATCCATCTTCTCGGAAGAGGCATCACTATGAATGATAGTCTTTGAATGTGCAAGTTAAAACTCTGATTTCCCACAGGCAGAGTCCCCTTGAGAAAGAATGCAGTTAGACTGTTTTGGGTTCTTCCTTTAAGGAACATAGACCATAATGGTGGCCCTGTTTTGTATCCTGAGGGGCTGTGGACAGGAAGTCTGTGACAAGGTTCACAGAACTTTCAGAGCTTTCTCAGAGAAAGGAGCCGTAGAAATGTAAGGCGGTACAGCTGTGTTGGAAACCTCCCATAACCTCCAGGCTCTTGTTTCACTCGCAGTCATAAAGAGAGGGGATCTGTAACAGACTCCCCCCGCCCCTTACCCTGTTCTCAAGGAAAGAACCGAAGGATCAGAGTCTAGCTATACACGAGGATCCTTCCAACAATTCATCCGCATGGTCTACCTCTTACATACTTGAAGGAGTAGGGTCGCTCCCCTCTCAAATTTTCCTTTTTCTGAATTGCTTCATATATCATGAGCTGACTTGTCTTCTTAAGGAGTCGGAGTTAACAAGGCTACCCTTGAACAGCATAAAACTGAATCAGGTACCTAGCAGGCATTTGCTTTTTCATCTAAATGATTGAATTTCTCTTTCAGGTCTATTAATGTTGGGAATAGAGAGAGGAGAGGAGGAAAAGGGTTGAAACTAGTTTTTAAGGAAATATTCTTAGGAAAGCCAGGTTTGAGTTCTGTGGATACTCCAGTTTTTGACTGCTCTGATGTTTTCTTAAATATATCCTGGTCTCCTTCAACTCGTGGGGAAAGATGGCAGAGAGAGCCCAAAGTAGAATGTCACACCCATCGAGACATAAATAATGAAGCATAGACGTATTAAAAACCTTTACTGGGGCTTCCCTGGTGGCGCAGTGGTTGGGAGTCCGCCTGCCAATGCAGGGGACGCAGGTTCGTGCCCCAGTCCAGGAAGATCCCACGTGCCGCAGAGCGGCTGGGCCCGTGAGCCATGGCCACTGAGCCTGCGCGTCCGGAGCCTGTGCTCCGCAACGGGAGAGGCCGCCAACAGTGAGAGGGCCGCGTACTGCAGGAAAAAAAAAAAACCAAAAAACCTTTAATGGGAATGCAGGGAAATTATTCCTTTTCAAACATTAGATACAACTCCATATATTCCAGGGAGATGTTTATACACACCATTGGTTTAACATTTTAACTGAATTAATTAGACACTTCAACAAATGGTCAATTTAGTTAGCTTCCTAATTGATTCTTAACAAAACCGAACCAGTCAGCTGCTTGAACCAACTGGTCATTTGTGTGACATAGACACAGGCCTAGAGTAACAAGGTAAGTGGCTATGGTCAAACTTAAGGAGGAGTCAGAGAACTTGAACCATAGAGCCAGACCAACCTCTCCTGAAATAATAAAATGAAATCATAATCCCCACTCCTCCAGGCCTCATCTGACCTCACATTAAGTGGTATTTTCAATCCATGTTGAAAAGCACATGAAAAGATGTCGACACATTTGGATGAGTGACAGGCCATGAAGGAGGTAATGAGAGTGAACTTTCTGGAGGCAATTTGGACATTAGAGATGATGATGCTCTTTAGTATTTTCTTAAGTCCTTTTTGGAAACATTACTTTCCAGGGACTTGAAGTAATTGAAAGAGAGATGTCCATTGAGTATGTTTAGAAAAAATTTTCTGTTTAGTTTTGAGTATATGGATTTGCCTGAGAGACTTTGTTTTGGACTTTATTCAGAGACTGGCTTGGGTGGATTTGCTTTCACTTGATGACTTTGGGATAGAAGGAGACCTGAATGAGTGTGAAGATGTTTTGGGAATTTATGTTTGCCTCAGACAGCTCTGATTCGGACTTGAACTTGTAGAGACTTCTCTGCCTTTCCGTTACTCATCTTTGTACCCCTAGTATCTAGCCTAATGTTGATCATAAGGCATCCAATAAATCTTCAGGTTTGGTTGTTTGCCAGTCTATAGCCCTTGAGTTGAATGAATAAATTGAATTGGGCTCAATTTGCTGTTAAGACCTGTGGCTTTGGGGAAGGAAGCTTTAGGGTCCTAGAAGTTTTGATGTGTTGTCATTTTTTTTTTTTCTTTATGGGCTGAAAAATTTACCCTAAGCTCAGAGAACAAGGAGGGTAGGTGTTGCACATGGTGTCCCCCCTTTAGAAGCAAGTGAGGGGTGTCCATTGCTGCTGACTGAAGTCTCTTCCCTCAGTTCTGTGCTGAAGAACCATCTTTGTAGTTGACATCCTGAGTCCCCATATTACAGGCTAGTGCCGTTTAATCCCAGAGGCAAGCAGAACAGTCAGACGTGTGGGTAATAATCCAAGTGGGGATGATAAGGGCCCAAAAGGCGATGCAGTCAGGAAGTGGGTCTGGATCTGTCCGATGTGCACCAGGGTTAGCCCTGTGGACTTCTGATTGAAGGACCCTCCCGTAGCCTCTAGACTCGTGAGCCTCTGCTGGCACGAGTCTTGATGGGATGCCTATGTGAGGTCAGGAACAGAGCCCTTGGTTAGCAAAGCCCACCTTATGTTTCCCTGTCCAGCTACTGGTTTTCACTTCCCCACCTTTGTTATCTCTATGTCACTTGCCCAGAATTCCATCCCCTCTGCTCCTGGAAATTCACCCCTATCGCTTTCCTCAAGGGCACAGTCAAAACTCAGCTCTTCCAACATTCTTTTTACGGCTTCGCCTCGGTACCGTGTAATTTTGTACTTATTCTGCATGTACCTTGTAAGTGTTTTTTAGTCACTTCATTTATGTTTTGACTTCTTAGCACACTTAAGAGTGTTTGTACGCCCAAGCAAGTAGAACTGACCTATGCACACTGAATTGTATGAACCACCTTACATTAACATTCAGTTTGTGTGGGGGACAGTTATTATTATTTCCATTTCCAGATGATGAAACTGAAGCTCAGAGAGGTCCGGTGACTTAACCAAGGTCACACAGTCAGCAGCAGAGTGGGATTTCAATCCTTGTCTTCTGACTCCATGGGCAGTATCCTTGCCACAGCTGCTCACTGCCTCTTAGCTTGATGGAGCAAATAAATTCTGCCTTCAAAAAAGTAGAGTTACAAGTTTTAAAAAACAGAAGCCTTCCTTAGCAGAAATATCCTTCTGAACAGTATGTCTTTCCCTAAAATAATAATTTGACTTAGAGTAAAAGGGTAGGCTCAGCCTTCAGAAAAAGATGTTCTCCAGGTTTGCTTGTTCCTTTGTGAAGTATTTGTCAAGGGCCTGTCCTGTTCTAGGCATTGTGCTGGCTGACGGGAATGGGAACAGTGTCAGATGAGGACATGGCGGCTCCTGCCCCTCCCAATCTCACAGCCTAGTGGCTGGGAGGTGGGACAGCAAGGTGGCTAATCTCCCGTGTGCTTGTGAACCTGGAACATTGATGCCTAATGTTCCAACTGAGCGGCAGATTTGACCTTCATTCACTATAAGTGAGCTTATATTATGCAAAAAGTCGTTTCCACAGTGCTTTGCTAGCTGAATGGGTAAACAAATACCTACAATGGAATATTATTCAGTGTTAAAAATCATGAACATCTGATACATGCTACAGCATATAGCATGAACCTTGAAGACATTATGCTAAATGAAACGTCAGACACCAAAGGACAAATATGGTTCCACTTATATGACAGGCAAATTCATAGAGAGAGAAAGTAGAATAGACGTTGCCAGGGGCCAGGAAGAGAGCAATGGGGAGTTATTGTTTAATGGGTGCAGAGGTTCAATTTGGGATGATGAAAACGTTCTGAAGATGGATGGCGCTGATGGCTGCAAAACACTATGATGTACAATCAGTGCCATGGATTTGTATACCTAAAAATGGTCCAATTCGTAAAGTTCACGTTAATTATATTTTACCCCACACAAAAGTTAATTTTCCAGAATATTGTCAGCGATACTTATAAACATGTTTAAGACAAGAGGAACATGGAACTGGTTATGGCACGGTCTTGGGAAAGCAGAGGAGACTCTACGTCACCAACCGGTTTTCAGAGTGCAGAAAGCATCGGATGGACAGCTGTCTTGTGATGCAGGAGCTGCTTCGCTAGTATTCAGAGCAGCTCTGGCGAGGGCAGCAACTCTGGACCAGGATCTGGGTGATTCTTTCACAGTTGATTGCGTAATGAGAAGAGCTGGTCTCAGAGAAACGAGAACATGTGTATTGGAAGGCTGCCTTTGCTTAATGGTCCAGGAGGCCAGATGGCATTTTATGTGGTTTTCACAACTGTGATTTTGGATTGATTACCAAACCTGTTTGTGTTCCTAACCCAGCTCCCTGCCTCCTGCCTGGCGTTTAGCTTAACCCGCACTCTCAGAGCTGGGTTTGAACAGTTGCGTTATTTTTTTCTTTTCCTTACTACTATTGCATCGGTGCCAGCCTCTACTACCCAGAGTCTAGCGTGGTAAATAATAATCCTTTTTCCAACAGGTCTGATCGAATGAATGGCTTTCACTTTGCATTTATGTTCAATTCTGGATTTATGTTTTTCTAGTTTGGATCATCTGCTTGATGTGTTATGAGAGGACAAGTTCTGATCCCATGTTGACTTTTCCTTCCCCGGCTGGCTTCCCATCATCAGACGGTGTTTTCATAGGAAAGGCAAATTTATTTTACGTTTAATGTAAGAAAAACATAATACAATCGTGAAAGTAATAAAAGTTAATATTTGAATTTTCAAAACACTTTTCACATAAATAATCTCTTTCAATCCTGACAACAGTCCCGAGGAATTGAGCAGGTATTCTTCACTTCATATGAGGAAACTGAGGCACAGAGACGTTAAGTAGTATGCCCAAGATTGCCCAGCTAATATTGGTTAGAGCTGGATCTGGAGATTATAGCTTCTGGGTCTACATCCAGAATTCTTTCCACCATCCCACTCTACCTACTGGAAAAGAAAATCCAATTTAGTGTAAATAATTTCGGCATTAGCCACCATTTCGAGCTACTTACCAGGTCATTGTTGTCCTTTATTAAATAAGTCATAGTGACTTCTTAAGCTTTGCAAAATCCTCTCTCATGCTCTTTGTTCTCTAGTAACTCTTGTGACGACGGTCTGCACTTGACACACTTTAACAGACTGGCAAAGTGAGTCAGAAAATAAGCAGCTTGGGAGGAGAGAGCCTGAGATAGGGGACTGGGCTCCTGATAGAGGACCTGCTTTGCCTCTTAAACTGGGTTCCCGTTTCCCTGTCAGGGAAACTGAGGCTATCAGACATTGCAAAATCTACTTCTGTGAAGCCTTCTGGAGCTTTCTAGTAGTTTGGGGGAAAACACTGTGTCCTGCTGCCCAGCTGAAATTCTGGTGTGGCTTGAGGAGGGAGTGTATCTTCATTCTTCTGCTTCTGATCTCTGGGGCTCAGTTAACTGTGTGTTGAGTAGAGCCTCGGAAGATACCAGTTTCTAATTGTGGAACATTACAATACGTGGATTTGCTCAGTGAAAATTCATTTTGTTACCATTTCAGACATAGCTCATTCGTAACTTCTTCTCCCCCTACTTTTAAAGGAGGTTTCTCATGTCTTTAGTTCAAGTGCCTCCCATAACACAACCATCATCCTTGCATCGGTAGAGGCACAGATGAATTAAAATCTCGTTGAAATGACAGTGAACTGTGATGGCTATACTGTGAGCCCGCTCCCCTGGTTTCTCTGGGCCCTCCTTCCTCCCCGCTTCTGAACTGTGCAGGAGGTGAGGCCGGGGCTCCTGACCACAGCGCTCTGGGTTATTACAGTGATATATCTTACAACTGAGCTTGAGCAGGGATCTTCCTGTTTCCTGCTGGCATTGATTTTCTGTCCAACTTTCATTTCCTATTGTGCATTCCTTTGGGGTCAGAGCAGCTTTGTCAGACAAAAGCAGGGCTTTCTCCTCTGGAGATGTTCCTGGATTCTCTTCAGCTGTGTGTTTATATAAACGGACAGCCAGGCAGTGCAGTAAAGTGTCTGCCCAGCCAAATTCTGGCTGTACTACCTGGTTGGGTTCCGGGGGTTGGAACTCAATAGCCTGGAGTCCCAGGTCGTCCTGTCCTTGCCCTGTATCTTAACGTTGTAAGCTTTTATTCTCTGAAACCTGTATCAGAGAGCTCTTCGGAAGAGAGGAAATGTTGTATTGCTGTTATCATTTCAAATGTTTACTGGTTAAATGAATCTGGTTCAAAGCTTAACAGCCTGTTGGCTGTTAAGCTGAATCGGATCTCAGAGAAATCCCTGACGAGGGCTTTTGCCTTCCACTGCCTGATTACTTACTAATCAGTGTTAAGATGGCAGCCTCCAGAGGATTCAACAGTTGTCAAGATGTGTGAAAACGGCATCCTTAGCACCATAAGATGCTGAGGAGAATCAACCCAGTTGTTTCACTTTCTGTGTCTTTAGTATCCACTTCTTTGTTGCTCTATCCCACCCCCATGGTCTCTGCAAGTGTTCTAGGGTGTTTTAATCAGCTGGAATAGCAATGTCGTTAAAGTACCATTTTATTCACTTTACCAAAGATGAAGAATTGTGTTTGATCTGTGATGGTGACTTCCATCGGTACACCTTCAAGCAATCATTTTCCATCATATTTCTTAGATTTCTGCTTAGTATACTACATCAGTCCATTTGCTACTTCACCATCAAGGCTGTGTTTGTTGACGTGTAATCATAGCAACAGGATTGTATCTGTCAGCATGTTATTATCAGTAGTAGTCAGAAAAAATCTAATATAAATTTACTGTAATGCCATAAAGGGTGCCAGGCTTTTGGGCCTAAATAATCTCTTGTTGGGAGAGAAAGCTGGTGATGTGGTAAAGGATTTGAAGGACTTGTTTTGGAATTATTTCTAAAACATGATGGTTGATAGTACGCAAACATGTCCAAATGAATTGAGTCATGTGAAAGCATCCAGTTTTATTCAGCTGTAAATTGGACGCTGTATTCTCTGGATATAGGATTGAAGGAAGATGGCTCCGTAACTTCAGCAGCAAGGGAGGTAATAGCGCGCTTACGGCTCTAATCCCCACCCTTTTTATGTGTCACACAAGCAGCAAGGAACACTGAGGATTTTCCCAGTATGTCAGGGAATTGTGGTTATTTCTTCCAGAACATGAAGAACTGTGTGGTTATAGAGATGGGGAATGGCCATCTGCATGGTGATTAAGAACACTAGAAAAAACCGAGAGATTTGAGTTCTGTTCTCAGTTCTGCTTCTAACACGTTCAGGGACCTTGAGCAAGTCTCTTTACCTTGCCAGACCTAAACTTCCTTATCTGTGAAAAGATATTGTCAGACTAAATATCCCTGAAGATCCTTTTCACCTCTGACTTTGAACTCAATACATCAACTCCCTTCATTTATTTAGTCAATCTTAGCAGAATTAACTTGGGTTTGTTACTTGTTTGCATCTGGGTAATTACTGCTTGCACACCTGAAAAATAGAGTAATGGTGGTTTCCGATGTTAATTTAAGGTGCAGAGAAGGAAACGTGAGCCGCGCACCCGCCCCCCCCCCCCCCCCCCCCCCCCCGCAAATAAAACTAGAAGCAGCTTCTCTTTTAGAGCAAGTGCTGATGGAATATACATAAAGGCACTGTAGCCAGGCTGGGCCCTTCTGCCCTCTTCGAGTTCTGAGGCTTCAGAGTGGTTCCTGGCTCTTGTACCATGAAATGACATCCTGTCCGGCTTTGTGACAAGGTGTGAAGGGGGAGGAAGTGTGAGGCTGTGAAGACACTCCTACAGGTGCCGGCTTCAGCACAGAGCAAATGTGATGCTTCTCAAGTTAATGACTTGGTTGAAAAGCTGTTCAGCTCCGTAGACTACCGCTTTCCAATGAGGGTCCCTGGGGAAGTTCACAGAGGAGCAGGTCACCTTACACCAAAGAAAAATTAAAAACTGTCCAGTTCCAGCAGTATAAACCAGCCACATACGCAGGGAGCAAAATTGGCACTGGCTTTTGGGGAAAGGAAGAGCACTAATAACAAATAAGTCTGATGGGGTTTCGGAAGGATTTCAGTCTCATTCTTTTGTGATGCCAGAGAGCTAAGTTTTGATCTGTTCCCTCTGGGCGTGATGGAGGCTTATAGCACAGTATCCCTGCCTCCTCCCTGATCAATCCAGGTACTAAACAAGACCAGAGAAAGGCTCAAGAATTGATGGCAAAACTGATGAGGAGTCAGGAGGGTGTTTTATTCAGGAGGGTATATCTGACTACTGGTACAAAATGGAGTTGGTATCGTTTTATTTTATTTTTTATTTTTACTTTTTTTTTGCGGTACACGGGCCTCTCACTGTTGTGGCCTCTCCTGCTGCGGAGCACAGGCTCCGGACGCGCAGTCTCAGCGGCCATGGCTCACGGGCCCAGCCGCTCCGCGGCATGTGGGATCTTCCCGGACCGGGGCACGAACCCGTGTCCCCTGCATCGGCAGGCGGACTCTCAACCACTGCGCCACCAGGGAAACCCTATTTTTACTTTTTAAAAACATCTTTATTGGAGTATAATTGCTTTACAATGTTGTATTAGTTTCTGCTGTATAACAAAGTGAATCAGCTATACGTATACATATATCCCCATATCCCCTCCCTCTGTGTCTCTCTCCCACCCTCCCTATCCTAATCCCTCTAGGTGGTCACAAAGCACCGAGCTGATCTCCCTGTGCTATGCGGCTGCTTCCCACTAGCTGTCTATTTTACATTTGGTAGTGTATATGTGTCAATATGTCCACGCTACTCTCTCACTTCATCCTAGCTTACCCTTCCCCCTCCCGATGTCCTCAAGTCCATTCTGTATGTCTGCGTCTTTATTCCTGTCCAGCCCCTAGGTTCCTCAGAACCATTTTTTTTTTTAAGATTCCATATATATGTGTTAGCATACGGTATTTGTTTTTCTCTTTCTGACTTACTACACTCTGTATGACAGACTCTAGGTCCATCCACCTCACTGCAAATAACTCAATTTCGTTTCTTTTTATGGCTGAGTAATATTCCATTGTATATATGTGCCACATCTTCTGTATCCATTCATCTGTCGATGGACATTTAGGTTGCTTCCATGTCCCGGCTACTGTAAATAGCACTGCAGTGAACATTGTGGTACATGTCTCTTTTGAATTATGGTTTTCTCAGGGTGTATGCCCAGTAGTGGGACTGGAGTTGGTGCCAGTTTAGATTCTTCCCTTGAATCCTCAGAAATATCAATATTTGCCTTCACTGACTCTGAGGAAGAAGTAGCCCTTCACTTCTTCACTCTTCTCCTGGGAATCTCTGGGAATCTGCTCCATCTGATTCTCTGGGAATCTGATTCTTTATTCGTTTATAGACAAGGCCAAGTTGAAATGAAAGTCAAGTGTGCCCTCATCCTGCAGACCCCTCTTACTGTTGTCCTAATTCTCCACCCACTGTCCAACTTTTTGAAATGCACAATATCCATTTTGGACATGGCAGATATGATGCATTTAAAAGTTGGTACTTGCCACATCTGCTGCCTCACAGCTAACTCACTCCTAATCTTTTGCAGTTGGTCATAAATTCCTTACACTGTCCTGAAACCGCTCTATCAAACATGGCCAACAACTTACTGGTTACCAAAGCTAATCACCAATTCCGAAGCCATTTTGTGGGCCTTCAATGTTTTTGACTTTTTTTTCTAACAGCATCTGCCACTGTTGACTCTGTTTCCATTCTGCAAAAGTTTTTCCTTCTCTGGCTTTCTCTCATAGGGCTATGATAAGTCGTAAGTCAAGTGATGTCTAGAAAGCACTTAGAAACTGCTCACATAGACTCAATAAATACTAACTGCTGTTGGCATTATCCTGGACCACTGTGCTTTTATGCTGCCTGTTTTTTTTTTAATTTAATTAAATTAATTAATTTATTTATTTATTGGCTGCGTTGATTCTTCCGTTGCTGTGTGCTGGCTTTCTCTAGTTGCAGCGAGCGGGGGCTACTCTTCGTTGTGGTGTACAGGCTTCTCATTGCGGTGGCTTCTCTTGTTGTGGAGCATGGGCTCTAGGCACGCAGGCTTCAGTAGTTGTGGCACACGGGCTTCAGTAGTTGTGGCTCGCGGGCTCTAGAGCGCAGGCTCAGTAGTTGTGGCGCACGGGCTTAGTTGCTCCGCGGCATGTGGGATCTTCTCGGACCAGGGCTTGAACCTGTGTCCTCTGCATTGGCAGGCGGATTCTTAACCACTGCGCCACCAGGGAAGCCCCTGCCTGTTTCTTTTTTGTTGATTTTATTTATTCTTTCTGCTCGTTAAATAGAGACATCTTGCTGTGCTTTTGTCCTTAACCGTCTTCTCTCTTAAAAGGCACACAGAGTGGACTTACTATTAAATTGATGAAATTTAAACTTCAGGGCCTCCCACTAACATGGGCCACTTCCGAGGTGTGTAGGATCCTTGCCGTAAGTTTTTTTCAGATTTTCAGTTGAGCTATTTAACTACCATCGTTTAAGATCACTCCTCTTTACACCTAACTTTGCCCTTCCTCACACTTCTCCTGTCAGATGGTGGTGGAGTAGCTGTGGGCATTTTGACTGGAATGGAAAAGACAGACAATATGAAATGTTGGCAAGGTTATGGAGAAACTGAATCTTCAAACACTGCTGATGGGAATGTAAAATGGTGCAGCCACTATGAAAAATAGCTTGAGAGAGCCTCAAAAAGTTAAACATAGAGTTACCATATGCCCCTAAAATTCCACACCTTGGTATATATATACCCAAGAAAATATGCAAAAAGGTCGTCACAAAAACTTGTGCACAAATGTTTATGACAGCATTAATCATAATAGCCAAAAAGTGGCACCAACCCAAATGTCCATCGACTAATGAATGGCTGATCAAAATGTGGTATATCCATAGAATGGAACATTATTTGGCAGTGAAAAAGAATGAAGTAATGATACATGCCACAATATGGATGGACTCCGAAAGCACATGCTAAGCGAAAGAAGCCAGACACGAAAGACCACATATTGTATGATTCCACATTTACCAAGTGTCCAGAATAGGCAAATCTGTAGAGAAAATAAGTAGATCAGAGGTTACCGGGGGCTGAGGTGGGGAGTGACAACTAATGGGTATGGAGTTTCTTTTAGGGGGTTGAAAGTGTTCTAAAATTGGTAACGTTTGCATAACCCTGTAAACATATTAAAAACCCAGAATCGTACTCTTTAAACAGGTGAATTGCACAGTATTTGAATTGTATCTCGTTAAAGCTATTTGAAAAATGTAGGAGAAAGGTATTACCGATGTGTGTCTGTACTCTAAAATTTATCCATTGCCTTCTAAATAAAGTCCACACTCCATGGCTTGGCTTTCAAAGGCTTTTATTTATATGGAATATTTTTCTCCCTTCATCTGTACATTTGTAAACCTTACGCATTATTCAAGTGCCATAGTTCGTCAAATTGGATGTGTCTTCTCGTTCTAGATAGACATTCCCTTCATCCCTCTCCTGTAGCCCTTAGCACAGTCTGCCTAGTTGTATTTATTTCTGTATTTGTTATATTATCTACTTCTAATGGAGAGCTCTTTAAGGCCAGAGAGTGTGCCTGTTCATGTTAGCAACTGGCCTCTAATCTTGTCTGGCTGGTACAGAATAAATGTTTATCACTTGATAGAATGAATGGATTATGAAATTATTAGAAGTGGCCCTGGACATGACACTCTCTTTACCTCCCTCTTTCGCAAGGGTCTTTAAAGAACGATGAGAGAGCAAACATATAAAGACATTTTTGGAAACACTTAAAACTCTATCTGTGCAGGGTATTATTATTATCTGTAATCCTGGTAACTATTCAAATTAGTGTCAATTAACTTTTGGCGGCACTCTGAAGATTCTTCATCGTCTGCGTTAGTTTGTCAGATGAGGTAATGCACTTTTTCTGGGTGCAGTTGTCACTGAAGAGATTGGCAGCATTTCATAGTTGTAAACAAAACTGTCTCATGTGCGCGATCATGACAAAGAGGAAATAGGATGCCAGAAGCTCTGTGAAAACACTTCAGTCCATTTCAGCAAGAAGGAATTGTGATCTGGTAAGTAAATTAGTGTTCTGCTCTGTCCTTAGCTCCTGCTAATGAGCGGGCCCCAGAGACTCCTGGTCCTGGGGGATAAGCCCCTGATACCCATTCAGGTTTGGATGAAAGCTCCTTTTCTCTAGGGATCTTTGTTTAAAAGCAGAATTCTTTAAGCAAATATATTTATCAGATTAGAAATATTTCAAATATACAGAAATGCACAGAGAGTGTTATAACAAACCCACCACTCACGTTTAACAAATGCTAGCTTTTTGCCGTATTGGCTTTGTATTTTTTCTTTTTAATGAAAGACATTTCAAAGACAGTTCGTTGCATCTTTTCTTCCCCTCCCCAATCCCACTTTCCTTTTCCCTCTTCAGAAGTAACTATTATCTTCTTCCAGGGATCTTTAACCGGTTAATCTTTCAGTCCATCTTTGATGTCAACTGTTAACTTTTGAGGCCAGAACTGTCGTTTCCAATATTGAGTCCACCTTCGAGCCCATTAAGTGAGAGTTTTCCGTGAGTCGGTTTAAATCAGGCCCTGGGTAGGGGGCGGACAGTTATAGAGTGACACTTATCACCACATTCCTAGAATTCTGGGAAGAGTAAAGAAAAGCCCTTGTGGTCTTGTGTTTGAAATGTGAAAGTTCGGTGACAGCCAGGACATTTTGGGTATGGCAGTTATGGTGCATCTAACAGACTATCAAAATGCAGAGCAGTCTAATTCAGTAGCAGTTTTGGGGAAAATGACAAGGCGCTAGGTCCTGGAGAGAGGAGAACGAAATAACCTATGTGGGGATGTGTGTGTGTTTACACATACACAAATGGCTTATTTATGTGTATACCTGCCTCATTCAAGAATAAACTTGAGATGTCCTTTTTTTTTTTTTTTTTTTTTTTGGTACGCGGGCCTCTCACTGCTGTGGCCTTTCCAGTTGTGGAACATAGGCTCCAAACGCGCAGGCTCAGCGGCCATGGTTCACGGGCCCAGCCGCTCCGCGGCATGTGGGATCCTCCCGGACCGGGGCACGAACCCGCGTCCCCTGCATCGGCAGGTGGACTCTTAACCACTGCGCCACCAGGGAAGCCCTGAGATGTCCTTTTAAAATACATGCAGTGGAACAAAAAAAGGGATGAGGTCAGGAAATGAAGATGAAGGGAAGATGGGTATGGGAATAATAAGTTCAACTCTAAGATAAGACGAGCACATGGATACAGGCTATTAGGGGTGAAGTTTTCTCTAGAAGCGGCCCACAGATCTGGCCATGAGCTTCTCGGTAGATAGTGAAAGAAGTTAAAGGGATCAGTGACACAATTAAGGGCGGTGAAGATAAAAGCAAACCAGTTGCCCAAAGAAGAATAGCTCTTTCTACCACAGAAGCCTGAGAGCCATTTCCCTGAGGATGTGTTCCTCACCTTGGATGGGGTGGAAAGGTGGACCAACCAGAACATTGTAGAAAAGTATGCAATGCTCTGGACTGGTGTGTACCACGTGCGGGGAGCTCAGCTGAGGGACAGGGTGGTCAGTGTGCATCAGGAATGCCTGGAAACCAAGGGTTGTTGGTGCTGCCCATGTTGCCAGTTGGCATTGTGATGGTGCATTTCATATGTCAGCTTATTGGGCCGCAGGTGCCCAGATATTTGGTCGAACATTATTCTGGTGTGTCTGTGAGAGTGGTTTTGGATGAGCTTTGCATTTGAATCCATAGACTGAGTAAAGCAGATTGCTCTCCCCAGTGTGGGTGGGCATCGTCCAATCCGTTGAAAGCCTGAATAGAACGAAAGGGCTGACCTTCATGGGAGTAAGAAGGAACTCCCACTGCTCAACTGCCTTTGATCTGGGACATAATTTTTTTTTTTTTCGGTACGCAGGCCTCTCACTGCTGTGGCCTCTCCCGTTGCGGAGCACAGGCTCCGGACGCGCAGGCTCAGCGGCCATGGGTCACGGGCCCAGCTGCTCCACGGCATGTGGGATCTTCCCGGACCGGGGCACGAACCGCATCCCCTGCATCGGCAGGCGGACTCTCAACCACTGTGCCACCAGGGAAGCCCTGGGACATCATTTTTTTTTTCCTGCCTTCAGACTGGAAGTGATGCATTGGGTCTTCCTGGGTCTTGAGCCTGCCTACTGATCTTCAGACTAGCTTCTCCCTGTATATGAGTCATTCTCACTGCCTGATTTGTCCTCTTTGATTATCCACTTCCCGTGATCCTACCTCAGCTCAGAAGGAGTGGTGCTTCGTGCAGGGCCATAGAACCCCAGCACGGTGGCAGCATGGCTGGGTCCAGAGCCAACCACATACAGGGCTGTGCTCTATAAAGCTGCTGCTGACGCCTAGGCTGGTCACCCTTTCGTCATTGTCTCCTCCTCTGAAATGGTTTTCAGTCTGCTTTCTGGGGGAGTTAGCCTTACCTGCTCCATCTGAATCACCCCCTGGCAGGATCAGACAAGCTGGACTGGGGTGAGGCTATAGGTGTAGCAGATTGAGAGCCTCCTGGGGTGGTGGGCCGGGTGGGAGGGGAGACAACGTGTTCAAGCTGTAAAGAGCCCAGCCTCTGTCTGCACAGCCAGGTCTGCCTCTAGTGTGGAGATGGCCGTCTGGGAACGGTGGGCACTGGGATGGGAGGACCCTGCTGATTAACCTCTTCCTGGCTTGTCCTTTCTGCCACCTCCCTCCCCACCAGGTAAATATTGCTTAGACACCCAGGTTCTGATTAAGGCTACATGATGAAACTTGTACCAAGGATACAACTGATGGTCCGTGTCAGCTTGTTGGAGTTAAAAAATATATTTTAATTTGTTTCGCTCTCTGGGGAAATTATCTGAGGCTGCATGTGATTACCACCTTTCACATGAGCTTTCAGAAACCTGAAATTATTCAAGCCACAAAATGAGATTTTTTAATCTACGTGAATACAGAAGTCTTTTGCCCCCCACCCACTTTTTTTGAGGAGGGGAGATTAAAAAATGTCTAATTCATTCCTCCCCTTCTCCCCCAGGACACTCTCATTAGCAGCTGTAAGAAAATGATCACACCGGTAGTACCTTGGATGGCATTTTCACATACATTTTCCCTTCTTATTTTAAACTTTATACCAACTCTTCGAGTTGTAGCAAGTGTTGCTCCCCCTTTTATAGAAGAAAGTGGTCTCTGAGAGCTTACGGGATTTGCCCAAGTCCACATGGCTGATGGGTTGCCGAGTCAGGACTAGAACCCAGTTCTTGCGGCAACAAGCTCAATGCCCTTTCATCCCACCAGGCTGCCTTGGAATAGTAACTGTGATAAAGTATCTATAACAGAATGGAGTTTGGGATTAAGATGGATTTTTATTGTACTCCACCCGCATTAGTCAGGATAAGTTAGGCTAAGTTGTGGTAAGACAAAATTCCAGTGGTTTAACTTGTTTATACAAAGTCCTCTGTGGGTCCAGGCGACTCTCCGGGGCAGTTGCCCTCCACTTCTCCAGACTGCTTTGATCTCATGGCCCCCATGTCAGCATGAAGCTTCAGGGGTGCTCCGAGGCAGGGAAAGGGGTATGGAAGATTTGCCTGTTGGCTTTTAGATGCTTCAGCCCAGAAGTAACAAAATTTAATGCCAGTTTCATGGCCCTGCCCGACTGCACAAAGGGTGAGAAACCTTGTCTTCTGTGCGTCTTGGAAGGGGAGGAAAGCCAGCAATACTGGTGACCACCAGCAATGACCGTCGCTCCACCCACAGGCCAAAAGGTCTGTCCTGTGGAGTAGGACCCCTTTGGACAAACACCCATGTCCCAGATCCCGAGGAAAGCGTTCATACTACTGGAAATTACTTTGGAAGGACGTCCAAGCATTCGACAGATATTTAACAGATATAAACCATGTGACCTCTCCTAAACATCTGTGCTTATGGTTCAAGGAGGGTGGTTCCTGTTTTATAAACACCATTTTCATGATTAAGCCTTCAATGATTCCCCATTGTCCTGAGGAAACAGTTAAAACTCCTTAACACGACTAAGGCCCATCCTGATTTGGCCCCTGACACCTTCCCCAGGTTCAGCTTTCACTGCTCCTCACACCGTATCCAGGGGAATGGACCTCCCTTTACCTCTGCCAAGCGTGCTCGCTCTCTTTACCTCCTGGCCTGTTCCGTCTGTCTTGCAGTACTTCCTTCCCCACTCACTTCCTTCTGGCTACTCCAACTCTGTATCATTTTTTTAGGCCAGGCCTCTCCTGTCTGCGTTAAACCCCTTCCTTTTTGCTCTGTCAGCCCTTCTGTTTAGCTAGTGGATCTTTGTAATGTAGTACCCTGCTCACTGATCTGAATCCCCAACTTGACGGCAAACTCCTTGGGGTCAGGAAGTGGGACTGCTGGCAGCAGTTGCCCTTAAGAGTTTATCCTCAGCACTGGGCTTAGCTAGTAGAGCAATTGACTTAGCTAGGAAGCAATTGACTACATATTTATTAAATAAACAAATGAACGGACATGTGAATGGATGAATGAGGCCTCACTAAAGTCTCTGGGCCTCACGTTCTGCTCCATTGTCCGTGTGGTGAGCCATAGTCAAGACGGTCACTTTTGAGCTTTGACCACTATTTCCCATGTTCTTGGGGTCAGTGCACATTGGTTTGTCTCACTTTGCCTTGTATCCCCCCATTCTTCCTTAAAAGTGGGAGAAATATCTTATGTTTCTAATATTAAATCATCTTCTATTTTTCCTGCAAGGGTTAAATTCATGGAATAATACACAGTGGTTGGAAAAGTATCATTAGGTACCTGAATTACTTGACTCTAATCCCCACTGGAGTTATTGTTTAAAGGACAGGTATTGTATGATTCCACTTCTACTCTAGGTCCCTAGAGTAGTCTAGTCCCTAGAGACAGTAAGCAGCCCTAGTGATGGCCAGGGGCTTGGAGGACGGGGAGAGTGAAGGGAGTTATTGTTGAATGGGTTTAGAGTTTCATTTGGGGATGATGAAAAAGTTCTGGAGATGGATGGGGGTGATGATTGAACAACAAAATGAATGCACTTAATCCACTGAACTGTGTGGATTTTCAACACATAAAAAGAGTTGAAACGGTAAATTTTTTTTTAATATTTGAATTTTAGTTTATTTTTTTATACAGCAGGTTCTTATTAGTCATCAGTCAATCCCAATAGCCCAATTCATGTCAATCCCAATAGCCCATTCATCACACCACCACCCCCACCCCCCGCCGCTTACCCCCCTTGGTGTCCATACGTTTGTTCTCTACATCTGTGTCTCAATTTCTGCCCTGAAAACTGGTTCATAGGTACCATTTTTCTAGGTTCCACATATATGCGTTAATATACGATATTTGTTTTTCTCTTTCTGACTTACTTAACTCTGTATGACAGTCTCTAGATCCATCCACGTCTCCACAAATGACCCAATTTCATTCCTTTTTATGGCTGAGTAATATTCCATTGTGTGTGTGTGTATATATATATATATATATATATATATATATATATATATATATACCAATCTTCTTTATCCATTCATCTGTCGATGGGCATTTAGGTTGCTTCCGTGACCTGGCTATTGTAAATAGTGCTGCAATGAACCCTGGGGTGCATGTGTCTTTTTGAATTATGGTTTTCTCTGGGTATATGCCCAGTAGTGGGATTGCTGGATCATATGGTAATTCTATTTTTAGTTTTCTAAGGAACCTCCATACTGTTCTCCATAGTGGCTGTATCAATTTACATTCCCACCAACAGTGCAAGAGGGTTCCCTTTTCCCCACACCCTCTCCAGCATTTGTTGTTTGTAGATTTTCTGATGATGCCCATTCTAACTGGTGTGAGGTGATACCTCATTGTAGTTTTGATTTGCATTTCCCTAATAATTAGTGATGTTGACCAGCTCTTCATGTGCTTCTTGGCCATCTGTATGTCTTCTTTGGAGAAATGTCTATTTAGACCAAAAATGGTCTTCTGACCATTTTTGGATTGGGTTGTTTGTTTCTTTACTATTGAGCTTCATGAGCTGTTTATATATTTTGGAGATTAATCCTTTATCCGTTGATTGGTTTGCAAATATTTTCTCCCATTCTGAGGGTTGTCTTTTCGTCTTGTTTATGGTTTCCTTGCCGTGCAAAAACTTTGCAGTTTCATTAGGTCCCATTTGTTTATTTTTGTTTTTATTTCCATTACTCTAGGAGGTGGATCAAAAAAGATCTTGCTGTGATTTATGTCAGAGTGTTCTTCCTATGTTTTCCTCTAAGAGTTTTATAGTGTCCGGTCTCACATTTAGGTCTCTAATCCATTTTCAGTTTATTTTTGTGTATGGTATTAGGGAGTGTTCTAATTTCATTCTTTCACATGTAGCTGTCCAGTTTTCCCAGAACCAGTTATTGAAGAGACTGTCTTTTCTCCATTGTATATCCTTGCCTCCTTTGTCATAGATTAGTTGACCATAGGTGTGTGGGTTTATCTCTGGGCTTTCTATCTTGTTCCATTGATCTATGTTTCTGTTTTTGTGCCAGTACCATATTGTCTTGATTACTGTAGCTTTATCATATAGTCTGAAGTCAGGGAGTCTGATTCCTCCCACTCCGATTTTTTCCCTCAAAACTGCTTTGGCTATTCAGGGTCTTTTGTGTCTCCATACAAATTTTAAGATTTTTTTGTTCTAGTTCCATAAAAAATGCCATTGGTAATTTGATAGGGATTGCATTGAATCTGTAGATTGCTTTGGGTAGTATAGTCATTTTCACAATATTGATTCTTTCATTCAAAGAACATGGTATATCTCTCCATCTGTTGGTATCATCTTTAATTTCTTTCATCAGTGTCTTATAGTTTTCTGCATACAGGTCTTTTGTCTCCATAGGCAGGTTTATTCCTAGGTGTTTTATTCTTTTTCTTGCAATGGTAAATGGGAATGTTTCCTTAATTTCTCTTTCAGATTTTTCATCATTAGTGTATAGGAATGCAAGAGATTTCTGTGCATTAATTTTGTATCCTGCAACTATACCAAATTCATTGATTAGCTCTAGTAGTTTTCTGGTGGCATCTTTAGCATTCTCTATGTATAGTATCATGTCATCTGCAAACAGTGACAGTTTTACTTCTTCTTTTCCAATTTGTATTCCTTATATTTCTTTTTCTTCTCTGATTGCCGTGGCTAGGACTTCCAAAACTGTGTTGAATAATAGTGGCGAAAGTGGACATCCTTGTCTCGTTGCTGATCTTAGAGGAAATGCTTTCAGTTTTTCATCATTGAGAATGATATTTGCTGTGGGTTTGTCATATATGGCCTTTAGTATGTTGAGGTAGGTTCCCCCTATGCCCGCTTTCCAGAGAGTTTTTATTATTAATGGGTGTTGAATTTTGTCAAAAGCTTTTTCTGCATCTATTGAAATAATCATATGGTTTTCATTCTTCAATTTTTTAATATTGTGTATCACATTGATTGATTTGCCTATATTGAAGAATCCTTGCATCTCTGGGATAAATCCCACTTGTTCATGGTGTATGATCCTTTTAATGTGTTGTTGGATTCTGTTTGCTAATATTTTGTTGAGGATTTTTGCATCTATATTCATCAGTGATATTGGTCTGTAATTTTCTTTTTCTGTAGTATCTTTGTCTGGTTTTGGTATCAGGGTGAAGGTGGCCTCATAGAATGAGTTTGGGAGTGTTCCTTTCTCCACAATTTTCGGAAGAGTTTGAGAAGGATGGGTGTTAGCTCTTCTCTAAATGTTTGATAGAATTCACCTGTGAAGCCGTCCGGCCCTGGATTTTTGCTTGCTGGAAGATTTTTTTTTAAAATAAATTTATTTATTTATTTTTCTCTTTAATTTTCGGCTGTGTTGGGTCGTCATTGCTGTGGGCAGGCTTTCTCTAGTTGCAGTGAGCTGGGGCTACTCTTCGTTGAAGTGCATGGGCTTCTTATTGCGGTGTCTTCTCTTGCTGTGGAACACAGGCTCTAGGCACGCAGGCTTCAGTAGTTGTGGCACGTGGGCTCAGTAGTTGTGGCTTGCAGGCTCCTGAGTACAGGCTCTGTAGTTGTGGTGCACGGGCTTAGCTGCTCCACGGCATGTGGGATCTTCCTGGGCCAGGGCTCGAACCCGTGTCCCTTGTATTGGCAGGCGGATTCTTAACCACTGTGCCACCAGGGAAGCTCCGCTTGTTGGAAGATTTTTAATCACAGTTTCAATTTCATTACTTGTGATTGGTCTGTTCATGTTTTCTATTTCTTCCTGGTTCAGTCTTGGAAGGTTATACCTTTCTAAGAATTTGTCCATTTCTTCCAGGTTGTCCATTTTATTGGCATAGAGTTGCTTGTAGTAGTCTCTTAGGATGCTTTGTAGTTCTGCAGTGTCTGTTGCAACTGTCTGTTTCTAATTTTATTTATTTATTTATTTTCATTTTAACATCTTTATTGGAGTATAATTGCTTTACAATGGCATGTTAGTTTCAGCTTCACAACAAAATGAATCAGTTATGTATATACATATGTTCTCATATCTCTTCCCGCTTGCGTCTCCCTCCCTCCCACCCTCCCTATCCCACCCCTCCAGGCAGTCACAAAGCACCGAGCTGATCTCCCTGTGCTATGCGGCTGCTTCCCACTAGGTATCTACCTTACGTTTGGTAGTGTATATATGTCCATGCCTCTCTCTCGCTTTGTCACAGTTTACCCTTCCCCCTCCCCATAGTCTCAAGTCCATTCTCTAGTAAGTCTGTATCTTTATTCCTGTTTCACCCCTAGGTTTTTCATGACATTTTTTTTTCTTAAATTCCATATATATGTGTTAGCATATGGTATTTGTCTCTCTCTTTCTGACTTACTTCACTCTGTATGACAGACTCTAGGTCTTTCCACCTCATTACAAATAGCTCAATTTCGTTTCTTTTTATGGCTGAGTAATATGCAATTGTATATATGTGCCACATCTTCTTTATTATTCATCCGATGATGGACACTTAGGTTGTTTCCATCCCTGGGCTATTGTAAATAGAGCTGCAATGAACATTTTGGTACATGACTCTTTTCGAATTATGGTTTTCTCAGGGTATATGCCCAGTAATGGGATTGCTGGGTCATATGGTAGTTCTATTTGTAGTTTTTTAAGGAACCTCCATACTGTTGTCCACAGTGGCTGTATCAATTTACATTCCCACCAACAGTGTAAGAGGGTTCCCTTTTCTCCACACCCTCTCCAGCATTTATTGTTTCTAGATTTTTTGATGATGGCCATTCTGACTGGTGTGAGATGATATCTCATTGTAGTTTTGATTTGCATTTCTCTAATGATTAGTGATGTTGAGCATTCTTTCATGTGTTTGTTGGCAGTCTGTATATCTTCTTTGGAGAAATGTCTATTTAGGTCTTCTGCCCATTTTTGGATTGGGTTGTTTGTTTTTTTTTGTTATTAAGCTGCATGAGCTGCTTATAAATTTTGGAGATAAATCCTTTGTCAGTTGCTTCATTTGCAAATATTTTCTCCCATTCTGAGAGTTGTCTTTTGGTCTTCTTTATGGTTTCCTTTGCTGCGCAAAAGCTTTGAAGTTTCATTAGGTCCCATTTGTTTATTTTTGTTTTTATTTCCATTTCTCTAGGAGGTGGGTCAAAAAGGACCTTGCTGTGATTTATGTCATAGAGTGTCCTGCCTATGTTTTCCTCTAAGAGTTTGATAGTTTCTGGCCTTACATTTAGGTCTTTAATCCATTTTGAGCTTATTTTTGTGTACGGTGTTAGGGAGTGATCTAATCTCATGCTTTTACATGTAGCTGTCCAGTTTTCCCAGCACCACTTATTGAAGAGGCTGTCCTTTCTCCACTGTACATTCCTGCCTCCTTTATCAAAGATAAGGTGACCATAGGTGTGTGGGTTTATCTCTGGGCTTTCTATCCTGTTCCATTGATCTATCTTTCTGTTTTTGTGCCAGTACCATACTGTCTTGATTACTGTAGCTTTGTAGTATAGTCTGAAGTCAGGAAGCCTGATTCCTCCAGCTCCGTTTTTCGTTCTCAAGATTGCTTTGGCTATTCGGGGTCTTTTGTGTTTCCATACAAATGATGAAATTTTTTGTTCTAGTTCTGTGAAAAATGCCAGTGGTAGTTTGATAGGGATTGCATTGAATCTGTAGATTGCTTTGGGTAGTATAGTCATTTTCACAATGTTGATTCTTCCAATCCAAGAACATGGTATATCTCTCCATCTATTTGTATCATCTTTAATTTCTTTCATCAGTGTCTTATAATTTTCTGCATACAGGTCTTTTGTCTCCTTAGGTAGGTTTATTCCTAGATATTTTATTCTTTTTGTTGCAATGGTAAATGGGAGTGTTTTCTTGATTTCACCTTCAGATTTTTCATCCTTAGTGTATAGGAATGCCAGAGATTTCTGTGCATTAATTTTGTATCCTGCTACTTTACCAAATTCATTGATGAGCTCTAGTAGTTTTCTGGTAGCATCTTTAGGATTCTCTATGTATAGTATCATGTCATCTGCAAAGAGTGACAGCTTTACTTCTTCTTTTCCGATTTGGATTCCTTTTATTTCCCCTTCTTCTCTGATTGATGTGGCTAAAACTTCCAAAACTATGTTGAATAAGAGTGGTGAGAGTGGGCAACCTTGTCTTTTTCCTGATCTTAGTGGAAATGCTTTCGGGTTTTCACCATTGAGAACGGTGTTGGCTGTGGGTCTGTCATATATGGCCTTTATTATGTTGAGGAAAGTTCCCTCTATGCCTACTTTCTGCAGGGTTTTTATCATAAATGGGTGTTGAATTTTGTCAAAAGCTTTCTCTGCATCTATTGAGATGATCATATGGTTTTTCTCCTTCAATTTGTTAATATGGTGTGTCACGTTGATTGATTTGCGTATATTGAAGAATCCTTGCATTCCTGGAATAAACCCCACTTGATCATGGTGTATGATCCGTTTAATGTGCTGTTGGATTCTGTTTGCTAGTATTTTGTTGAGGATTTTTGCGTCTATGTTCATCAGTGATATTGGCCTGTAGTTTTCTTTCTTTGTGACATCCTTGTCTGGTTTTGGTATCAGGGTGATGGTGGCCTCGTAGAATGAGTTTGGGAGTGTTCCTCCCTCTGCTATATTTTGGAACAGTTTGAGAAGGATAGGTGTTAGCTCTTCTCTAAATGTTTGATAGAATTCGCCTGTGAAGCCATCTGGTCCTGGGCTTCTGCTTGTTGCAAGATTTTTAATCAAAGTTTCAATTACAGTGCTTGTGATTGGTCTGTTCATATTTTCTATTTCTTCCTGATTCAGTCTTGGCAGGTTGTGCCTTTCTAAGAATTTGTCCATTTCTTCCAGTAATCTCTCATGATCTTTTGTATTTCTGCAGTGTCAGTTGTTATTTCTCCTTTTTCATTTCTAATTCTATTGATTTGAGTCTTCTCCCTTTTTTTCTTGATGAGTCTGGCTAATGGTTTATCAATTTTGTTTATCCTTTCAAAGAACCAGCTTTTAGTTTTATTGATCTTTGCTATCATTTCCTTCATTTCTTTTCATTTATTTCTGATCTGATTTTTATGATTTCTTTCCTTCTGCTAACTTTGGGGTTTTTTTGTTCTTCTTTCTCTAATTGCTTTAGGTGCAAGGTTAGGTTGTTTATTCGAGATGTTTCCTGTTTCTTAAGGTAGGATTGTATTGCTATAAACTTCCCTCTTAGAACTGCTTTTGCTGCATCCCATAGATTTTGAGTCATTGTGTCTCCATTGTCATTTGTTTCTAGGTATTTTTTGATTTCCTCTTTGATTTCTTCAGTGATCACTTTGTTATTAAGTAGTGTATTGTTTAGCCTCCATGTGTTTGTATTTTTTACAGATCTTTTCCTGTAATTGTTATCTAGTCTCATAGCATTGTGGTCGGAAAAGATACTTGATACGATTTCAATTTTCTTAAATTTACCAAGGCTTGATTTGTGACCCAAGATATGATCTATCCTGGAGAATGTTCCATGAGCACTTGAGAAAAATGTGTATTCTGTTGTTTTTGGATGGAATGTCCTATAAATATCAATTAAGTCCATCTTGTTTAATGTATCATTTAAAGCTTGTGTTTCCTTATTTATTTTCATTTTGGATGATCTGTCCATTGGTGAAAGTGGGGTGTTAAAGTCCCCTACTATGAATGTGTTACTGTCTATTTCCCCTTTTATGGCTGTTAGTATTTGCCTTATGTATTGAGGTGCTCCTATGTTGGGTGCATAAATATTTACAATTGTTATATCTTCTTCTTGGATCGATCCCTTGATCATTATGTAGTGTCCTTCTTTGTCTCTTCTAATAGTCTTTATTTTAAAGTCTATTTTGTCTGATATGAGAATTGGTACTCCAGCTTTCTTTTGGTTTCCATTTGCATGAAATACCTTTTTCCATTCTCTTACTTTCAGTCTGTATATGTCTCTAGGTCTGAAGTGGGTCTCTTGTAGACAGCAAATATATGCGTCTTGTATCCATTCAGCCAATCTGTGTCTTTTGGTGGGAGCATTTAGTCCATTTACATTTAAGGTAATTAATGATATGTGTGTTCCCATTCCCATTTTCTTAATTGTTTTGGGTTCGTTATTGTAGATCTTTTCCTTCATTTGTGTTTCTTGCCTAGAGAAGTTCCTTTAGCAGTTGTTGTAGAGCTGGTTTGGTGGTGCTGAACTCTCAGCTTTTGCTTGTCTGTAAAGGTTTTAATTTCTCCATCAAATCTGCATGAGATCCTTGCTGGGTAGAGTAATCTTGGTTGCAGGTTTTTCTCCTTCAACACTTTCAATATGTCCTGCCACTCGCTTCTGGCTTGCAGAGTTTCTGCTGAAAGATCAGCTGTTAACCTTTGGGGATTCCCTTGTGTGTTATTTGTTGTTTTTCCCTTGCTGCTTTTAATATGTTTTCTTTGTATTTAATTTTTGACAGTTTGATTAATATGTGTCTTGGCGTATTTCTCCTTGGATTTATCCTGTATGGGACTCTCTGTGCTTCCTGGACTTGATTAACTATTTCCTATCCCATATTAGGGAAGTTTTCAACTATAATCTTCTCAAATATTTTCTCAGTCCCTTTCTTTTTCTCTTCTTCTTCTGGAACCCCTATAATTCGAATGTTGGTGCGTTTAATGTTGTCCCAGAGGTCTCTGAGACTGTCCTCAGTTCTTTTCATTCTTTTTTCTTTATTCTGCTCTGCATTAGTTATTTCCACTATTTTATCTTCCAGGTCACTTAACCGTTCTTCTGCCTCAGTTATTCTGCTATTGGTCCCATCTAGAGTATTTTTCATTTCATGTATTGTGTTGTTCATCATTGTTTGTTTCATCTTTAGTTCTTCTAGGTCCTTGTTAACTGTTTCTTGCATTTTGTCTATTCTATTTCCAAGATTTTGGATCATCTTTACTATCATTATTCTGAATTCTTTTTCAGGTAGACTGCCTATTTCCTCTTCATTTGTTAGGTCTGGTGGGTTTTTACCTTGCTCCTTCATCTGCTGTGTGTTTTTCTGTCTTTTCATTTTGCTTATCTTACTGTGTTTGGGGTCTCCCTTTTGCAGGCTGAAGGTTCGTAGTTCCTGTTGTTTTTTGTGTCTGTCCTCAGTGGCTAAGGTTGTTTCAGTGGGTTGTGTAGGCTTCCTGTTGGAGGGGACTAGTGCCTGTGTTCTGGTGGATGAAGCTGGATCTTGTCTTTCTGGTGGGCAGGTCCACGTCTGGTGGTGTGTTTTGGGGTGTCTGTAGACTTATTATGATTTTGAGCAGCCTCTCTGCTAATGGGTGGGGTTGTGTTCCTGTCTTGCTAGTTGTTTGGCATAGGATGTCCAGCACTGTAGCTTGCTGGTTGTTGAGTGAAGCTGGGTGCTGGCGTTGAGATGGAGATCTCTGGGATATTTTCGCCGTTTGATATTATGTGCAGCTGGGATGCCTCTTGTGGACCAGTGTCTTGAAGTTGGCTCTCCCACCTCAGAGGCACAGCACTAACTCCTGGCTGCAGCACCAAGAGCCTTTCATCCACACGGCTCCTTAATTTGGGATGATTGGTTGTCTATTCATGTGTTCCACAGATGCAGAGTATCTCAAGTTGATTGTGGAGCTTTAATCCGCTGCTTCTGAGGCTGCTGGGAGAGATTTCCCTTTCTCTTCTTTGTTCTCACAGCTCCGAGGGGCTCAGCTTTGGATTTGGCCCCGCCTGTGTGTGTAGGTCGCGGAGGGCATCTGTTCTTTGCTCAGACAGGACGGGGTTAAAGGAGCCGCTGATTCGGAGGCTCTGGCTCACTCAGGCCGGACGGTAGGGAGGGTCACGGAGTGCGGGGCGGGCCTGCTGCGGCAGAGGCCGGTGTGACGTTGCCAGCCTGAGGCGCACCGTGCGTTCTCCCGGGGGAGTTGTCCCTGGATCCCGGCACCCTGGCAGTGGCGGGCTGCACAGGCTCCCAGGAGGGGAGGTGTGGATAGTGACCTGTGCTCGCGCACAGGCTTCTTGCTGGCGGCAGCAGCAGCCTTAGCGTCTCATGCCCGTCTCTGGGGTCCGCACTTTTAGCCGCGTCTCGTGCCTGTCTCTGGAGCTCCCTTAAGCAGCGCTCTTAATCCCCTCTCCTCGCGCACCAGGAAACAAAGAGGGAAGAAAAAGTCTCTTGCCTCTTCGGCAGGTCCAGACTTTTTCCCGGACTCCCTCCCGGCCAGCCGGTGCACTAACGCCCTGCAGGCTGTGTTCACGCCGCCAACCCCAGTCCTCTCCCGGTGCTCCGGAGCCTCAGCTCGCAGCCCCGCTCGCCCCAGCGGGGCGAGCAGACAAGCCTCTCGGCTGGTGAGTGCCAGTCGGCCCCGATCCTCTGCGCTGGAATTTCTCCGCTTTGCTCTCCGCACCCCTGTTGCTGTGCTCTCCTCCGCGGCCCCGAAGCTCTCCCACTCCGACACCCGCAGTCTCCGCCTGCGAAGGGGCTTCCTAGTGTGTGGACACTTTTCCTCCTTCACAGTTCTCTCCCGCTGGTGCAGGACCTGTCCCTATTCTTTTGTCTCTGTTTATTTTTTTCTTTTGCCCCTGTTTATTTTTTTCTTTTGCCCTAACCAGGTACATGGGGGGTTCCTTGCCTTTTGGGAGGTCTGAGGTCTTATGCCAGGGTTCAGTAGGTGTTCTGTAGGAGTTGCTCCATGCGTAGATGTATTTCTGGTGTATCTGTGGGGAGGAAGGTGATCTCCGCGTCTTACTCTTCCGCCATCTTCCCGGAAGTCCAAAAACTGTTTCTAATTTTATTGATTTGAGTCCTCTCCCTCTTTTTCTTGATGAGTCTGGCTAATGGTTTATCAATTTTGTTTATCTTCTCAAAGAACCAGCTTTTAGTTTTATTGATCTTTGCTATTGTTTTCTTTGTTTCTATTTCATTTATTTCTGCTCTGACCGTTAATGATTTTTTCCTTCTGGTAACTTTGGGTTTTGTTTGTTCTTCTTTCTGTAGCTCCTTTAGGTGTAAGGATAGATTGTTTATTTGAGATTTTTGTTGTTTCTTGAGGTAGGCTTTTATAGCTATAAACTTCCCTCTTAGAACGGTTTTTGCTGCATCCCACAGGTTTTGGATCGTCATATTTTCATTGTCATTTGTCTCTAGGTATTTTTTGATTTCCTCTTTGATTTCTTCAGTGATCTCTTGGTTATTTAGTAACGTATTGTTTAGCCTCTATGTGTTTGTGTTTTTTATGTTGTTTCCCCTGTAATTGATTTCTAATCTCATAGCGTTGTGGTCAGAAAAGATGCTTGATATGATTTCAGTTTTCTTAAATTTATTGAGGCTGATTTGTGACCCAAGATGTGATCTATCCTGGAGAATGTTCCATGCGCACTTGAGAAGAAAGTGTAATCTACTGTTTTTGGATGGAATGTCCTATAAATATCAATTAAATCTATCTGGCCTATTGTGTCCTTTAAAGCTTCTGTTTCCTTATTTATTTTCATTTTGGGTGATCTGTCCATTGGTGTAAGTGAGGTGTTAAAGTCCCCCACTATTATTGTGTTACTGTTGATTTCCTCTTTTAGAGCTGTTAGCGGTTGCCTTATGTATTGAGGTGCTTCTGTGTTGAGTGCATATATATTTATAATTGTTATATCTTCTTCTTGGATTGATCCCTTGATCATTATGTAGTGTCCTTCCTTGTCTCTTGTAACATTCTTTATTTTAAAGTCTATTTTATCTGATATGAGTATTGCTACTCCAGTTTTCTTTTGATTTCCGTTTGCATGGAACATCTTTTTCTGTCCCCTCACTTTCAGTCTGAATGTTTCACTAGTTCTGAAGTGCATCTCTTGTAGACAGCATATATATGGGTCTGTTTTTGTATTCATTCAGCAAGCCTGTGTCTTTTGCTTGCAGCATTTAATCCATTCACATTTAAGGTAATTATTGGTATGTATGTTCCTATTACCATTTTCTTAATTGTTTTGGGTTTGTTTTTGTAGGTCCTTTTCCTTTCTTGTGTTTCCCACTTAGAGAAGTTCCTTTAGCATTTGTTGTAGAGCTGGTTTGGTGGTGCTGAATTCTCTTAGCTTTTGCTTGTCTGTAAAGCTTTTGATTTCTCCGTCTAATCGAAATGAGATCCTTGCCTGGTAGCGTAATCTTGGTTGTAGGTTCTTCCCTTTCATCACTTTAAATATGTCATGCCATTCCCCTTCTGGCTTGTAGAGTTTCTGTTCAGAAATCAGCTGTTAACCTTATGGGAGTTCCTTTGTATGTTATTTGTCATTTTTCCCTTGCTGCTTTCAATAATTTTTCTTTGTCTTTAATTTTTGCCAATTTGATTACCATGTGTCTCCGCGTGTTTCTCCTTGGGTTTATCCTGTATGGGACTCTCTGCGCTTCCTGGGCTTGGGTGGCTATTTCCTTTCCCATGTTAGGGAAGTTTTTTACTCTAATCTCTTCATATATTTTCTCAGGTCCTTTCTCTCTCTCTTCTCCTTCTGGGACCCCTATAATGTGAATGTTGTTGTGTTTAATGTTGTCCCAGAGGTCTCTTAGGCTGTCTTCATTGCTTTTCATTCTTTTTTCTTTATTCTGTTCTGCAACAGTGAATTCCACCATTCTGTCTTCCAGGTCACTTATCCGTTCTTCTGCCTCAGTTATTCTGCTATTGATTCCTTCTAGTGTATTTTTCATTTCAGTTATTGTATTGTTCATCTCTATTTGTTTGTTCTTTAATTCTTCTAGGTCTTTGTTAAACATTTGTTGCATCTTCTGATCTTTGCCTCCATTCTTTTTCCGTGGTCCTGGATCATCTTCACTATCATTATTCTGAATTCTTTTTCTGGAAGGTTGCCTATCTCCGCTTCATTTAGTTGTTTTTCTGGGGTTTTATCTTGTTCCTTCATCTGATACATAGCCCTCTGCCTTTTCATCTTGTCTGTCTTTCTGTGAATGTCGTTTTTGTTCCACAGGCTGCAGGATTGTAGTTCTTCTTGCTTCTGCTGTCTGCCCTCTGGTGGATGAGTCAATCTAAGAGGCTTGTGCAGGCTTCCTGATGGGAGGGACTGGTGGTGGGTAGAGCTGGTTGTTGCTCTGGTGGGCAGAGCTCAGTAGAACTTTAATCCACTTGACTACGGATGAGTGGGGCTAGGTTCCCTCCCTGTTGGTTGTTTGGCCTGAGGAAACCCAACACTGGAGCCTACCTGGGCTCTTTGGTGGGGCTAATGGCAGTCTCTGGGAGTGTTCATGCCAAGGAGTACTTCCCAGAACTTCTGCTGCCGGTGTCCTTGTCCTCACGGTGAGCCACAGCCACCCCCCACCTCTGCAGGAGACCCCCTAACACTAGCAGGTAGGTCTGGTTCAGTCTCCCCTGTGGTCACTGCTCCGTACCCTGGGTCCCGATGCTCACGCTACTTTGTGTGTGCCCTCCAAGTGTGGAGTGTCTGTTTCCCCTAGTTCTGTCAAAGTCCTGCAATCAAATCCCAGTAGCTTTCAAAGTCTGATTATCTAGAAATTCCTCGTCCTTTTGCTGGACCCCCAGGTTGGGAAGCCTGACGTGGGGCTCAGAACCTTCGCTCCAGTGGGTGGACTTCTGTGGTATAAGTGGTCTTCAGTCTGTGAGTCACCCACCCACAGTTATGGGATTTGATTTTACTGTGATTACACCCCTCCTACCGTCTCATTGTGGCTTCTCCTTTGTCTTTGTGTGTGGGGTATCTTTTTTGGTGGGTTCCAGTGTCTTCTTGTCAGTGATTGTCCAGCAGCTAGTAGTGATTCTGGTGTTCTCACAAGAGGGAGTGAGAGCACGTCATTCTACTCTGCCATCTTGGTTCCAATCGAAATAGTAAATTTTAATTTTTATTTCTATTATTTTATTACAATAAAAATTGGATTCCCATTATAACGTATATTATTAATTCCACAGATTCAAACAGAATACCGGTCTAAATAAGTGCTCTAAACATGACTATAGACTGTGCAGTATAATGTCACCTAATGAGACCACAGTCCGTTGCATGTCACCAGGCTAGTGCGTGATTGTACTGCAAGGACGTTTCCTGAGGCTGAGTACATGGTGTTTCCCTGGCTGCTTCTTATTTAGGAAAATTATTCCCAAGATGAGACTCATTTTGGCTCAATAGAAAAATTCTCCACCTTTTCTCCCTAGATGAAAACCCAGCTCGGTGATTTCCAAATCTTTTTTGAACCATCTTTTGCTCTTGTTTTCTCTGATACAATTTGCTTTTAAAAAAGTTTTAAACTATTTCCTATCCCTGCATTTATTAAGGAACAATTTATTTGTCTCCCCTCTGAATCAATTTGCTTTTCTCTGATACAATTTGCTTTTAAAAAAGTTTTAAACTATTTCCTATCCCTGCATTTATTAAGGAACAATTTATTTGTCTCCCCTCATGCCCTTGAAAATATGTAGACACATATAACCACCCAGCAGTGTTTGTATTGGCCTGAATGACCAGTTTCTCCACATTGATTTGATATAATTGCTGCGTTTGATATAATGCTTAAGTATGAATAAAAGTGTGATTTCCATGGGGCTTTTGACCTACACAAACTAGCTCAAGGACCCCTATTATCACCTTCAAGGAAACCAGGTAATCTGCATTTCACTTGTTTCCAGCACATTTCCTTTAAGATTGCTGGCGCCCAATTGTCCAGCCATGGTGGAGGGGCTCCCAGAGGCCTGGAGATGGATGCCCTAGTCAGGAGTGCATATTGAATCTGTTACGTGGTGGTGATATATGATTTCAGCATTTCAGGGGGGATCTGCATCTTCTGTACTCCTTGACTGGAATTTTGCTGCCATGTTGTTTTGTGCTTTACTGTTCAACAAGAGGAAAATGAATCTAGAAACCTGCTTAAAAACGGGCATACTGTATTCAATTTTATATAATTAAAAGAGCTTACATGCTAGGCCTCAATTTTCTTATCTGCAGAGGGAAGAAATTGAACTAAGGTCCCTTCTAGCTCTAGAAATTCTAAAATTGCAGCTAACAAATAGCAATATTAAGGGGTCCTAATAGCCCTTACATTTTTCTCATCTGGCAGGCCCAGAGGGCTCATTGTCTGTGGGTTTTCAGGGGTTGCTGCTTTCCCTCAGGGTTGATTGATCTGTTTATTCTAAGCTAGAGGCTGGAGCTAGAAAGGAGGCCGTTTGTTTGGGGCATTGCTGAGAAAAACAGCCTAATCACCTAAACATCACCTTGGGGAATGAAGTAACTCCAAAAGAGAGGGAACGGGACCTGTGATTTGATTCTGAGTGAGGACCGTGTAGGGGTGGAGGAGGCCGGGGGAGACCTGGAGAGCTGTATCCTGTGGCACTGTCATGACGGCCAGCAGAAAGGAATTTGGTTTCCTTAAACGTCCAGGGGTGGGACCCCCATCCAGAGCTGACTCCTCTGTACGTGTCTGGTCACTTCCCTTGAGCTCCTCCAGACCCTGGTGCTGGCTCAAGGGGCTGCCCCCCGGCAGGTGTGCTGGGCAGAGGAATGTTAGCCTTTCTTGCCAGCAGTTGGAAGGTTTTCAGATGAAAAGGAAAAAACCCCAAACAAGGAAACTTTGCTAAAGTAGAATGGCCCCTGGGTTTTATCTTTCTATCTTCAATGGCCCTGAACGATATGGGGACAGATGGGAATTTAACACTTTTAAGCAAGTTAGTGTCTCTAAGATAAAGCTTCCACTCCACCTGATTTCTGGGTTAGAGCAGAGCCAGACCTTTCTCCAGAGGCCGACTGATTGAGAAGTACAGATGAGGCAAATCTCTTGTTTTTCTTCTTCGTTTATATTGCCTCTATCCCAAGGACTAAGAAGTCTGAGAAGAGAGCTAGGAGATGCTTTAGCATAGTAAGATTTAACTCTGGGTCAGGTCAGCAAATATTTATTAAGCACACACAAAAGGCAGGGCGCTGAAAGACAAAACAAATCAATTAAACAATATCAACACTTGTCACTGGTCGGGCGAAAAAGGCAGTACAACGAACGGCTGGCAAATACAGGTGTGAATTCCACTTAGTCTCAGCAAGATGAAGGAAGAGGAAGCTTCTGGAAGGGGAGAATTCTGCCAGCACCAATCTGAGTATCCCTGCGGGGCTTGACTATTTAGCCCCATCGCTTCTCCAAGGGGCACCTCTTTACCCTGGGAGGTGTGCAGTCTGATAGATGGGCCTGCCTGCTAGTGTCTGCTTGATTTCTGAGCTGTGGGTAACAGACCGGTGCTGGAATTGTCCCAGAGCTGAGCAGTGTCATTTATGGATGCTGACCTCTCCCAGCAGGGACTTTGCCGTGACCTCTTAAGGTCATAGGGCTAAGTCCGAAAGCAGCAAGCATAAATTTGGGCGACTGGCATACACATTAGAGTCCCAGGGTGAAGCGTGGTTCTGAAAACTCCGCACACTGTGTATAACTTAATTCCCCCGCCTGCTGGCGTGTCTGTCATCCCCGAGATTCAACGTGGGCAGATTAGGTCAACAGGGGCTAGTGAGGCAAGATCAACAAAACAAAGTGAAGAGAAAAGGGTTTCTTAATAACAAGGACAACTTTTACTATTTGAGGTCAGCCTAAACCAAGATTGACCAAGAAGAAAACCACTATTCCATTTTATTCCTGGAAAGAAAGACACTTTTGTAAGTAGGAAGAATATAGGAATATGTAGATCTCGGCTCTTTTGAGGATTTATGTCAACTCATATATCTATCCTCCGGTTAAGAAGCATCTTCAGCTTAGAGGAAAACTCTAAGGTTCACGCAGTATCATACACTGGAAGAAAAAGCTCAGGGATTTTGGCAGTGGTGGAGAGAGACAGTATAAAACTGAGTCTGCAGTAATTCTTTTATAGGAAAAATGCATTCTGAAGTGCCAGAAGATTCAAGGAGAGGATGAATCTCTCCTTCAGAAGTTAGAAGACCCAGCAGAGCTATGCTCTTCTGTGCAAGAGATAAGAGCTCTGTGAAGGTCTACAAATAGGCATTGAAGGGGGTGGGTGGATGGGAGGGCAGGCCACTGGGAGGAACTAAAGCTGGTGGAAAAGGTCTGGAGGCCATAAGGGCCCTTAGTTAGAATGGGGCAAACGGACCAGATTGTCGGATGCCTTTGGTGTTGAGTTCGATGTAATCACGCTACTACTAAGGACGTAGACCCAAGAAGATAAATTCCGTATAGCCTTGGCTGCTTTTTCCTTTAAGTTATAACCGCCAGGGTGTAAACAATAGAAAGCAAAACACAAGCTGAGCGGATGTCACAGGGCTGTATGATAACATGTCCAGGTCCAGATCCCTTACGCACTCAGACTGCTGGGACCTCTGTCCTCAGGCTGGACTTTCTGATTTCTGAGGCTTTTCTCAGCTGTCACCATTTAGTATAAATAGCAGCGTGCTGGAGAGCCGGTGACAGTGTGGCATTTTGTGGGCCCACTTCTCGCTCAGCATTCCTCATGAAGTCTCCTGGTGCTGGCCGTGTGCCAGGCCTGACAAACTGCCGTGAAAACGACTTGGCATAAAGTGATTTTGAACAATTATCGTTGAGGCTCCTTCATTATTACATCTTCCGTGCTTGGCAAAATAATGACTGTGCTTTGTTTTAATCAAAGAACACCGATAGAATGTTTTCCCGTATCTGGATTACGGAACGTGCCACGAAATGTGTCCACAGATTCCTGGGGATGAAGCCTGGTTAGAGTTGCTGGTCACTTCCCAGGATTTTTGTGACTAACTTCATTACTGTAATTCACTACTGACGGGGTCTCTGGCCCATTGCGGAAGACGGGCTGGAGAAGAAGAGACTGTATGTGAAAATGCAGCCTGTGACTTTGAGAAACGTGAGTGGAAGCGTTCTGAGGCTCAGACTCGTGAGTGCGTGATGTGTTTCTGTTGCACCTTAGGCATGGATCCCTCAAGTGGGAGTGATTTAGGAGCATGAAAAGACAGTCTCAGTGTTATCATTTGGTCTATTAATGCTATAGAAAATCTATTTGTTCCTACCGATCTATAAGAACTTTTCATAATAATGAAACCACACTGTATTTTTAGAAAGACTATAGCTTAAATGTCTTCAGGAGGTTACTCGTCACAAAGTGCTTTTATGTCTATTACTTTGACTCTTATATCATGATGGTCAGCTCTGTGAGGTAAATCAGCTATTGTTATCCTTATTTGTTCCAGATGAGAGACTGGAGACTCAGAGCAATAATGTGACGTCTACACTGCCGAGTACTTAGTGCTTAGGGCCAGAGGCAGGCAGGCTGGAACCCAAAATCCCTCTACTACCTTTTTTTTTTTTTTAATTAATAGATTTTTTTTTAAAAGCAGTTTTGGGTTTATAGAAAAAAGTGAGCAGAAAGTACAAAGGGTTCCCATATGCCGCTTCCTCAACCCCTGGCTTCCCTTATTATTAACTGCTTGCATTAGTGTGGTACACTTGTTATAACTGATGAGCCAATACTGATACATTATTATTACCTGAAGTCCACAGATTATATTAGGTATCACGCTTTGTGTCATACATTCTATGAGTTTTGACAAATGTATAACAACATGTATCCACCATTCCAGTACCATCCAGAATAATGGTTCCATTGCCCTAAAAATTCCCTGTGCTCTGCCTGTTCAGACCTGCATCCTCCCTCCCTCACTCCCAGCAACCACTGATCTTTTTACCGTCTCCGTAGTTTGTCTTTTCTAGAATGTCACATAGTTGGAATCATATGGTATCCTTCTCCTGCTTTTAAAACTCTAATATTTTCCTTTCATTGTTTATATCAACAAGAATAACAAAAATTTACTGTTTCTTTCTATTTGAGTTGAATTGTTTTCATGAAGATGTGTACATGAAGAAGCCTCCTTTTTTCTACCGCCATCTCCTATCCGTGGTCTTACCACTGGTTGGAATACAGCCAGTAGATTTATCTCTTGGTTAAGATGTCCTTGCCTTATATAACAAACCTAACTGCATGTATCAAGAATTTTGCTCCTCTGGGGAAAATCAGCAAAAATCTAGTATAGCGTACCTGTGATCTACTCTCCTGTAAACCTGTTTTACGAGAGAATGTTACTGTAGCAATCGAGAAAACTGGGGTGTTGAAAGAGGAAAAGCCTTGCCCAAGTGAAGATATTAAGAGAAGAGAAAATGAAAGCCAAGTCTTCCTTATTTCCGTCTGAGATACTGCTGAATTTAGCTCTGATTGGCCAGTGCCCTCACAGGGAGACATGGACGGGAGAGACCGTGTCAGTTAGCTCAGCCATTTAGCACCGAAGCTCTGACTATTGTGGATTTGATCCTCATAGAAGTTAATGAGTTACCTTGGAACTCACCTTTAATTCCTGGAAGCTGTGGGGACCAAGGTGGAACTACTGGGTTGTGAGAGGAACCGAGACAGTAAGTTTAGATCTCATTTCCCTCTCACCCCAAACCCAGGAATAAAACAGGCCAAACACATGTTCTACCAGAGGAAGATCAAACACGTGTTTTTGTGCTTGTTGGTTAGTTTTGCTTGAAGGGATTGAGTACTAGTATTGGTTGATGGAAGAGACTACATTCTGAAGTCATTTTATAGTGGAGAAAGGAACAAGAATGCACTCCGTAACGGATGCGTTTGCTTGGCATTCTTAATTATTGTGGGTTCTCTGTTGCTTGGGTGGTCATTGTTTACAATTTTTAGAGTGGCAGAAAGATGAAGGTTCCTAAACGTTTAAAAATCCTTCTTGCTGTTTAACAAGGACAGAGTACCTTATTAAAAAGATAACCAAGGATAAGATAACTAAGGATCAGATAACCGTGGATGCATCAACGGCTAATGCACTCTTCTAAGTGCTGGTGTAATAAATACGGGTGTTTTTAACCTTGTCAGTTAGGTGGCAGCATAGTCTAATAGAAAACAGCTCTAGCTTGTGGGTCAAAATTTCTCCAGTTTGCTCCTAAGTCGCTTATTGATATCATATTTGGGTGACCCTGGGCAAGTCACTTGACTTCTTTTGATCTCCCTTGCCAGGTCTGTAAAATGAGAACAATCATAGTGATACTTGGCCCTGACTTAGGACAAATGAGGTAATAATACTGAGAGTTTTGTGCTGTCAGTGTACAACTTTAAGCTATTATGCAGGTGTCCATATTAAAAGCATCTTACCATTAATATTTATTTTATATGGCATATGTATATATTATTATCTTGTATACGGCACATGTATATATTAATATGTATTACATATATCCTAGTAGTGTTCAACACATATTTGTGTGTATATCCACATGTACATATATGTGTGTGTGTGTCATGTGGTTTATAGTTTTTCAAAGTTCTTTTGCAGACATTACCCTCATTTGATCCTCCCAATAATCTCTCAGAAGGAGGATGTTTTTGCATTCATGTTATACATGTTGTGGAGAGAAGTTATGCTTCCTGAAACTTGATACAGTTACCATGATTTTGAAATAAAGGAAAAAGACCTTCGGTGTAGACAGAAGTCACAATTTTAAGTACTTGTGTAACCAAGTTGTGAACAGGTGTGGAAAAATTTAAAGAAATTCATTACCCGAAATCAAGAAGATAAGTCTTTTGTTTTTGTTTGTTTGTTTTATAAATTTATGTATTTATTTATTTGTTTTTGGCTGCATTGGGTCTTCGTTGCTGTGCGCGGGCTTTCTCTAGTTGCGGCGAGCGGGGGCTACTCTTCGTTGCAGTGCACGGGCTTCTCATTGCGGTGGCTTCTCTTGTTGCAGAGCACAGGCTCTAGGCGCGCGGGCTTCAGTAGTTGGTGGCACGTGGGCTCAGTAGTGGTGGCTCGCGGGCTCTAGAGTGCAGGCCCAGTAGTTGTGGCACACGGTCTTAGTTGCTCTGCAGCATGTGGGATCTTCCTGGACCAGGGCTTGAACCCGTGTCCCCTGCATTGGCAGGCGGATTCTTAACCACTGTGCCACCAAGGAAGTCCCAGCCTTTTGCAAAAGGTCTTCCTTGATGCAGAGACCGAACAGTGTCTTTCACTGAACCATAACTTTGCATGTTGGATGAGATTTCCCAGGAAGGTTCTCTTCAGGATGGTGTCTTTCACTCAACCTGAAAGTGCTGCTTAAATTTGTTACTTAAGAAAGGCTCTAGGGCTTGTGTATATTATCAATACAGGTCATTTGCCAGACGTATGTATTGCTAATGTTTTTGCAGTCTGTGACTTGACTATTTCTAGTGTCTTTCGATGAACTAAGTTCTGAAATTTAATAAAGCTCAGTATCAATGTCAAAAAAAAAAGGCTCTAAAAGGCCCCCACTCTCTAAGGTACCACCTGTTCATGTAGTTGTGAATTTATTAGTCAATCCATCTAATCATTTATTCATTCATTCACTCAAAAAGCACTTACTAAACTCCTACTATGTGCCCTCAAGGACCAAGCTGAAGTGGGAAGCAGACAGTGTAGATGGAGTTGGTCTGGATGTTGCACAGTCGGGCTGACAGGAAGCACATTTTCAGACCTGGGATAGGTCCCATATGGTGGACAGAGTTGCTGGAAAAAAGTAAAATCAAGATATATCGTTTAGGACGTCTGATCTTCAAGACATACACTCTTGTTCTTATAGAACGTTGAGGTGTCCTAGCTGGGTGGAAAAAGAAGTCTTTCAGTGGAAGCAATAAACAGTGATGGTATTTCACACAAAGTTCACAAGGGTCATAGGAAAACCCCTCTGCAAGGGACTGGGGAGACCTGCAGAGAGACGTTCCCCACATGGTGAAACTGCAGAGGCTGCATGAGGTAGGATGGAGCTGGGTGCTCTTGGTGGGGGGTTATTCATTTCTGTCTTACCATTATTTCTTCTTAGCTTAGTGCCCAGCTCACTTGTCTATCATCTCCCTTGAATTGAGACATCTCCTGTTGGCAGCCCTGCACTTTTTGGAGTGTGCAGTATCCTGAGATACCTACCACGGGGCCAGCCATGCCTCAAGCACACCACTGCTGTGATCTTGCAGGCTTGTTAACACAAGAGGAGGACCCAAGATACCATGTTCCTAAAGAAGAGTGATATCTATTGCCCACCTCGTCGCACGCATACCTGAGGTTGAATTCCTCATTTCCCCGTAGCAGTTTTTACATATATTAAGTTGTATAGGAGGGATACAACTTATAGGAGGTAGATGGGCCCCTGGACTGAGCAGCTGGAGTTTGTCAACCAGAGTGAAATTGGAGCTTTGTCTTGCCTAGACACTCCAAGGGCAAAGGTAGTGGCAGGAACTGAGCTCAGCTGAGTAAAGAGATAAGATGACCACATCTGTCACTCCTGAGGTCAGGGAGACCTCCCCAACTGCACATGCGCAGAAAGCCTCCTTGGGGGTCAAAAGGGAGGGGTGGCACCCCACAATAAATGTTGTAAAACCTCCCAGAGGCCTCTGTGCTGGAATCCATCTTGGCAAAAAAGATCACACGTATATTGGGGAGGGTCCTAGGGCAGGTCAGATGTGGGAAAGAAATGAGATAATCAGCTACAGGTAAACAAAGAGCTGGAAGACCTGCCCTGTATAAATGACTTAAACACTTCTTTACTTCCTCCTGATTAGGGAGGATGCCCACGCCCTTGCTCTCCGGGTGTGCATCTCTGCCTTGCTTCTGTCTTAAATAAACAAACTGTTTCTCTGTGTGCGCTCCCACGTGTTATGCTGTGTCTGTGATAATAAACCTTGTACCTGTTTTTGCAGTTTTTGCCTCCTTGAGAAATTCACTTTTCAAATGGGGCAAGAGCCAGGGCAACTTTCTCTCTAGCCTCTAGACCCTGGTGGACCAGCAGTTGGGATTCCTGATTTTCACTCAGGCTACCCAGGTTCAATTCCTGGGCAGGGAACTAAGATTTCATTTCAAGCCACTGCTCACTGCCGTGTCTCTGAGAACAGAACCATATGAAATTGCCACTGTTCACCATTTTGACCACAAAAATGGCTGTTTCATATAGTTCAACCTACTCTCTGTGTTATTTAGATTGTTTATGTATATTTTTGTAGATAACGGGATGGGATCACTTCATTGTTTATCCTTGAATCCACATCACTTAGCAAAGTACCTAACACACAATAGATGTTTAATAAGAAATATATTAAAAGCTGGAAAGAGGCTGAAAGTTCTCCTATACATTCTGTTGACTAAATGACCAAGTGTTCGGTTGGGTTTATTATCCAGCCAAGGAAAAGGACATTTAAGAGTATCAGAATTACATAAGTTAATCATACTCATTTGCAGATTTATACAACTCTGCACTTTATAGGTATAACCATGATATGTATAGATTTCTAAAGCATTTATGTTTTTAAAATACTGGGTGGAGGTCCTTCCTTACGACAAAATCACGAGTCCTGTCGGAAGTCATTCCAATTTGGGGGGAGAACCTGCAGTCCAGTGGAGGGAAAAGTATCATGTTATCTATGAGCAGGTTCATTTGTTGACGTGACCTTAAAACCAAGGCTTTTCCACTGAATACCGCTTTGCCCTTGGCCCAGGAAACCATAGAGACGAGCCTGAGAGTCCATTTCGTCCCAGGCTTTGGATTCTAAGAATAGGAGCTTCAGTTCAGCCCAATGAATAGTTGAACAGCTTTCCTTGTGTCAGGCCCAGGGCTAGCTGTAGGGTGTAAGTTGTGATGGAGAATTTCCAACCAGGGCTGCCATTGCAGGCTTGATCATGACCTCCCACTCCTCTGAGGGCTACTTGGAAACCATTGTCTCTGTTGCTGCTCCCTTGCTTATTGTCAAATGGAGAGAAAAGTGAGGGAGATGGTGAAAATGAAATCAAAGTATATGGTAAACTGGATCTGATTCAGAGATGGGCAGGAACACAGAGCACTTCACCCCTGCCCCAAAGGGTATTTGTGTCTCCAGAAAGATGAGAGATACCTAATGAGATTTTCGTGAATATGAATTAAAGTGAGGTGGGTTCTTTGCAGGGTGCACAGTTAGAGCCGTTGCAGTAGATCTAACTGATGTGTTTAAGATGTACATAAAAGTCATCAGGCAGCAACAGTTCATCTCCTGACTTCACTTTTGTTGTCACAAAGGTGTTCTGTTTAAAGCTGTTAGAATATTCCAACAGAAATATCAGGAACATGATTTAGTAGGTGAGTTATTTCGGGTTACTTAGCAAATAGCGTTTCTGGACAGTGGTAAATTTGTTTACCTCCTCATACCTTCAGTGAAATGGCCTTTTCTTCTTCCCACCAAGGTAGTTAGGCTGTCCTCAGCACAGAGACTCAATTTCCAACGGCTGTTGGGTTTCTTCCAGGGCAGCCAAGCACAGGTTCTGAACCATGTTCTTTTTCAATTCCTGTGGCCTCATACTGCTCAGAGCTGTTGTCTTTCACAAAGAGGCCACGGAAAGGTCTGCACATGTGCCAAGGCTCTGGCTGTGGGCTTTGGTATTAGGAGAGGAAGCTGATGAGGAATGAGAGCAGCGGGCCTTCTGTGGTGCACGTTTCTCACAGAAACTAGTTCAGGGCAATCTTGTGGGTTACATAGATCTAGCAGGCATTTCTCTGTCTCTAAGAATTATATTCATAGTTGGAAAAATCCATCTATTTATTAATAAGTGGGAAACAGCGTAGATATGGAAGGTGACTTGAAAAGCTCTTTAGGCCGCATTCCAGTCCAGTTGCCCCCTTTGCAGGTCAAGGATCAGGCCCCGGGGGGCCAAGTGCTTAGTGGGAATCCTTGTCATCGTCACGCACATCTCTCAGCTTTTTTCTCTCGTATAGTTTTCCTTAATTTCTCTGCTTTCTCTTCCCATGCTTTATGGTCTGAAGAAGTTAAAATTGTGATGGTCACAGCGATGCTGGGACCAGGGGCAGAACGAAGTTTTGGGAGACCTTAAGCGTTACACAATGTGGGGGACCTTCTTTAAGAATAAGAATGCAGGGCTTCCCTGGTGGCGCAGTGGTTGAAAATCTGCCTGCCGATGCAGGGGACATGGGTTCGAGCCCTGGTCTGGGAAGATCCCACATGCCGCGGAGCAGCTAAGCCCATGAGCCACGACTACTGAGCCTGCGATCTAGAGCCCGCGAGCCACAACTACTGAGCCTGCGTGTCTGGAGCCTGTGCTCTGCAACAAGAGAGGCCGCGACAGTGAGAGGCCTGCCCACAGCGATGAAGAGTGGCCCCCGCTCGCCGCAACTAGAGAAAGCCCTCGCACAGAAACGGAGACCCAACACAGGCAAAAATAAAATAAATAAATAAAATTTTTTTTAAAAAAGAATAAGAATGCAGTGTTAACTAACCTAATTGTGGAAAATATTTTGTGGTATATACATGTATCAAATCATCACATTGTTATACCTTCAGTTTACCTAATGGTATATATCACTTACATTTCAAGGAAGCTGGAAAAAATAAAGAGAAAGAATGCAGATGACCCTGGGCATACATTGCCGGGCCCCCCATCCCCAGGGCCTGGAAAGGACCCCTGCAACTGAGGGCCCGGAAGCTGAAGCTTCCTTTAGCTTCATGGTGATTCCATTTCTGGTTAAGGTTTCTTATTTTATTCCCCCCTCCCCCATGCTTTATGTCAATGGAACAAGTTTGAATCTCTCCATTTGATAATAAGCAAGGGAGCAGCAACAGAGACAATGGTTTCCAAGTAGCCCTCAGAGGAGTGGGAGGTCACGATCAAGCCTGCAATGGCAGCCCTGGTTGGAAATTCTCCATCACAACTTACACCCTACAGCTAGCCCTGGGCCTGACACAAGGAAAGCTGTTCAACTGTTCATTGGGCTGAACTGAAGCTCCTATTCTTAGAATCCAAAGCCTGGGACGAAATGGACTCTCAGGCTCGTCTCTATGGTTTCCTGGGCCAAGGGCAAAGCGGTATTCAGTGGAAAAGCCTTGGTTTTAAGGTCACGTCAACAAATGAACCTGCTCATAGATAACATGATACTTTTCCCTCCACTGGACTGCAGGTTCTCCCCCCAAATTGGAATGACTTCCGACAGGACTCGTGATTTTGTCGTAAGGAAGGACCTCCACCCAGTATTTTAAAACCATAAATGCTTTAGAATTCTATACATATCATGGTTATACCTATAAAGTGCAGAGTTCCTTTATAGAGTGGTACCATTTCAGATGATCAGGGCGTGTGGAATAAATGTAAGCGAGCCCGAACTACTCCGATTGGTTACTGCACAGGTTGTTTTAGTTGCTTTTCCTTTCTTCCTGTTTTCCTCCTTTGTGTTCTGGATTCTCCCTCCTCCAAACATTTAGCTACAGCCTGTCTCTAGAGGCCCACATTTGCGGGAAGATGCAGCAGGGGCTTTTGACCTGGATCTCAGAGGGTTCTGAGACCCTGGAAGAGTCGGGAACCGTTGTTGCACAGCATTTACCCTGGAGGCGTCTAGCCTCTTATATCTTTTCTTCTAAGATGACTGCAAAACATCAACACGTTTGTAGCCATGTTTTCCATTAAATGCACATTCCAGTGCCTTAAGACACTACACCAATGGGGAAAAGTGAGCCTTTTTTATTTTTATGAAGGTAGTTTTTTTCGGTGGTAAATGGAGTTTATCAGACCTCAAGAACTTGTGACTTCCAGAAAATGATAGTGGGCTAATCTGGCTTTGGGGGAATGTCTTTATCCTAGCCACAACAATAAACCCTTAGCCAGGTTGGAGGGAAGGGTGGCAGCGCACAGGACTATCTGGTCCTGTCACAGCTGTCGGGGGAGTGACAGGTGAGGAAGGACAGGGAGGCCCCGAGTGAGCAGCTCTGCGGATAGGGCTCTCCTTAGCTGAGGAGGGTGTGCAGGGGAGCTGCCCACACCTGGGGCAGGAGACCTGGGTTGACTCCCTCCTGTGCCACTTGGAGCATGGCAAGATGGGGAGTCGTCTATTCCTTTTTGGGGTCTTAGTCCTAACATTTGCAAAAATAAGGGATTCTGCTAGGACTAAGGGTCCCTTGTAGTCCTCTGTTTTGTTATCCTTCAATCTGTTTATTCTTATTTATAAATATATCTGTAAAGTAGACCAAGACAATGAGTTAGTAGTTGTAATTTTACTTGGTTAGACTTTCTCTTTTGGGTATCTTAGGTTCATTTTCTCTCTTAATTACCTGGATCTGTTAAGCATACAGCGAAACTGAATGCCTTTGTGTATAAGCTGTAAGCATCTGGCCTTAATTCATGCTGTGTCTGTGATAGAGTTCATACCGTTCCTAGAGTGGCCAGCTGCACTGTGACCACCACCTGACACTAAGCTCCTTCTAGCAAAGACCAGGGGATGTGGTGATACACTTAGTTGATGTATAAAGGCCCAGCTTCCACGAGAGGGAACGAGCATGGCACTCATTGCGGTGCCGTGACCACCCTCCACCCGGTCCCCACGCTGGCAGGGCCTTTCTCATCACAAGGTTGGGTTCCAGGGTATCAGGGAGTTGTCTCCCATGGGGAGCTTGTGAAGACAGGCGGGTGAGCAACAGCTGGGAATTAGCCAGGGTATTTCATTCATTCTGCGGTGAGAGCTGCGTCCCTATTGCAGTCTTTTCTGTCCACGCACCTTCTGTGATGCGTTGTGTGTTATTATTAATATATTATAATCTATTAGAGGGTAATTTTCTCTAATTTTCCGTCATTTTGCAGTTCTGTTCAAAAGGCATTGAAATGTGGGCATCTGGATATCACTGGAAAAAAAACAGCTGAATTCACAGGCTCTCCAAGCGGCAGTACGTTTGAAAAGCTTTAACCATTTCTGTGATTTTCCTTTTTGTGAAGGTGGGAGTAGGAAAGGAGGTGGCCACTAGTCCCTAGAGAATATTCCAGCAGCGTGTTACTCAGTGGAGACGATTTTCATTAACTTAGTCTCAGGGTTGGGCTTCCTTCTAACTCCAGCATGGCGGGGTCCCAGAGAGAAGCATCTGAATTTCAGGGCTGTCAGCCCACCACCTGTCACTAACACAAGTCAGAGAGAGAAACAGTCATCGACAGTGCAATGAATTACAAAGGCAGAGACAATTTACATAAATACCCCATTATCCTTGACTGTGGTTGTACCCGCACTTGTTCTCTGGTTCTCTTGGGATTTGGACCACAAACAAATGAGGTACCCAGAATGAGCTGTGGGCTGCCGGCAGCAGCACCTGGGGAGAGTCTAGGGGTCTGGAACACCAGCCTAGGGTGTGACACCGTTCCATCCCTTCCGTGCCTCCTTTCCAGGGGCCGGATGGCTGGAGGCCATGATAACATCCCTCATACGTGGTCATTCACTCACCATTCATTGCATTTCTCCATCACCCCCTTCCCCCCAGCTCTCTCATGTACGACCTAGGGGTTCATCAAATGATATCGCAGTAGATACTAATTAAATATTTGTCCAATGAACAATGGAGTGATATGTATATGATCAATAAAACCAAAGGATTTTGATACTCAGAGCCTGCATTTTTCTCTGGCTGCCAGGCTCTGTGTGGTGAGCAGTCCCCTCTTACAGCACAGAGCCCCTCTGGGCGGGCCTGAGGAGGGGAGTCTGGAATAGGGGTGCTGTGCTCTCCTAGCAGACAGGCGTGGGCTGGGACCTCTCAGGTAGGGCCGGTGATGAGCAATAGCGTAGCTCTCCATGGGAAGTTCCCCCCAAAGAATCCCAGGCAGACGGCTTCGGAGAGGCAAGCTGGCAGGCCACACCGGTGGCAGGCTGCCACACGACACGTGTGAAGATGAACAGTGGGGACAACGGCATGGGGGGAGGGGAAGCAAGGGTGTCAGATGAAGTCTGATCTGTTCACTCATTCTCCTAGTGATTTCAAATTAAGTGATAAAACAGACATGCTCATAAACGAGGTGGGGGAAACCTCAACAAAGACACAGAATGCCACGTAAGGAACAGGAGGGGTTAGAGATTCTGGAGAGGCAGGCTGGAAAAATGCAGCCTGAGGTGATGGGAAACCACAGTCCTGAAACGCTGACATCCAGGAGGGAGAAGCCTCAGAGCAGGAATGCAGAAGCGTTTCAGGGCAGGTGGAAATTTGCCCTAGGATGTGGCAGTGGAAAGGGCCTGGGCACTTTGGGGTGACAGAAACATAGCTTCTCATTCTGCCGTGAGTGACAGAGAGCCCTTAATCCTGTCCTTGCCGGATAAGTCCAGGCCCTCAAGGGATGTGCACAAATGCCAAAGGTTCCTGAGAAGCACTGAGCCAAGTTGTTGGGGTCATGAAAGGTGAATTTTAGAAGAATTTTAGAAGCCAGCTTTGAGGAGCGGCAGGCCCAAGTTGAGAAAAATTAGAACCCTTAACATTCTTTATGTTTAAAAGAACTAATAACTCGAGGGGCTCTTAAAGAAAGCCCTCTTTCATCCAAGACTTCGACTGAAAATACAGATCTGGAAACTGATGGAGGAAATTTGAGGTAACCAAATTTGCCCAAACATTGGGTCCATCCCAAAATAAGGTGCTGTCTGTGAGACAGAGTTTCTGGGGAGCCCGAGCCTGGGCTTAGGGACTGTCCCTTGATTGGTGGCTGCAGAGGAAGGACTTGATTTTTCCACAGAGGCCTGGTTGGCTGTGAGATTTTAGATCATTAACTGGATATTGGCGAGAGATGGATAGATTATCTACACTGTGATATTCACTATATACTATTAGGTAATGTATAGTAATACAGTAATGCCCAAAATGTGATACTGTATACTTCTTACATAGGGAGGAAATGCAGGGATTTTTTAAACTCAGATTTTGTTTTTAGACTCAAATGCACGTTAGGAAATACAGTAAAGTGTATGATTATGAGCTGGATTAAGCTGCTGGGGAATCTTCTTCTGAGGATACTCGTGTATGGGTGGTTGGAAGAGTGTGTATGTAAACCGTTCTCTGAACAGTTGTAAGTTCATTCAGGCAGATGACTGAAAATGACAGAAGCCCTACAGTCTCCCAAGGGCCGGGTGAAAGGTGGGTATAACATTTCAGGACAGAACAGGGGTCCTCACTATGAGTGAGCATTCACTCCCTAGATCTGCATTTGCAGTTTGTTCTTTCTTTAGCTTCTGAATGTCAGAAGTAAGCACTTCCTCTTAAATTTTATTTTTCCCCAGAAGATTCTTTACTGAAGGAGCTTTTGTCTGCTTAACCTTCCTTTCGTGGTTAGTTTCAGCCCCTCCACTGTTCTCCTGCCCTTCCCCGCCTTGCACAGCCACCCGCACTGCTGACCTCCCCCCCCCCCCCCATTATTGTCCCCTGGAAGCTGCAACTCCTTTAGGTTTCACAGAGGTGATGGGGCCCTCACATCAGTCTGTTACGCTTGTCTGCTTGTGCTTCTTCGCACAAGACAGGGAGGAGTCCTGGCTGCTTCGCCAGCTTCCAGCACTGTTATTGGCTGTTCTTTGGGAGGGGTGTCTGTGGCTTTTAGGCCAGCACACTGCCTCTCCTCTGCACTGGGGCTCTGTTGGTTAATGGCAGGGGTGAGAGGCAAGTTCAGACGTGGGAGTGAGCTCTGCTCAGGAGCATCTCCTGGAGAGACTGTGTGTTTTCAAAGTGGGTCTATTCAATAAACTCCACAGAATCAGGGCACAGTGTAAGCTAGGGGTGCCAACAGGAAGCCATCACTCTGGTACAAAAGGATATATTGGGTAGCAGTAATCAGAGGACTAGTGGAAAATAAGAAAGAGTCAACATGCAAGAGAAAAGCAGGACAGGGACGCTATGGATGATTTAATATAAGATTGGAATACTCCCCCAGATATTTGTACACCCACGTTCAGAGCAGCATTACTCATGATAGCCAAGAGGCAGAAACAACACAAATGTCCATTGGTAGATGAATAGATAAACAAGATGTGGTATGTCCATACAATGGAGTATTATTCGGCTTTAAGAAGGAAGAAAATTCTGACATGTTAGAACGTGGATGAACCTTGAGGACATTATGCTAAGTGAAATAAGTCAGACACAAAAAGACAAATATTGCTTCCACTTATATGAGGTCCCTACAGTAGTCCAGTCCTTAGAGACAGAAAGCAGAGTGGTGCTTGCCAGGGGCTGGGAGTTGAAGGAGTTATTGTTTAATGGGTGTAGAGTTTCATTTTGAGATGATGAAGACGTTCTGGGGATGTGAACGTTAAGCAGTGTGAACGTGCTTAATGCCACTGAACTATACACTAAAAGATGATTAAAGCGGTAAATGTTACGTTATGTCTATTTTACCACATTAAAAAAAAATTGGAACTCTCCATTTTCTATTCTTAGATCCTTAACTTTTAACCTCCCCAGATCTTTAAGTATCTCCCCATGAGTGTGTGTGGAGGTGGGATGGGGAATTTATTTGGGACTCAGAGGAAGCAGGAAAGGAAAGTTGGGTGGTCTCCTGTTACCCATACACTGAAGTACAGGAAGCATGTGTGGGAGTCGGTGATGGCCTCTCTTGTTTTTGTTTTGCAGAGGTAGTGGTAGTAGCTCCCTTTAAATTCACTTTGAATTCTGCAAGCAGCTTTAAAATCTACATTGACATGTATCAAGGAAATCCATATAGATGCTTACTAACTTAATTTGTGTTTTGCTCATTCCTTATCGCCAGGAATGTTATTAAAATGTTCTTTCCTGGCCTTAACTCACACTGTTCAGTCCTTGCAGCCTGGCTGATTAATGGCAGGGTAATTGCCCTTCATTTCTTTGCCTTCAAAACAGTGCCACCTGGGTCTTTACTGCCCTCAAAGCAGATGTCTTCTGCAGAGAGTGAAATTCCTACAGTTCAGCCCCTCCTCTTACAACACGTAGGTGAGAAGCCCCTGAAGTGCACAGGAAGGATGCCAAAGCAAGCAACCCTGCCGGAGCCTTCGGAAGAGTGACCCCAGCCCTTTCCCAGATTAACTATCACTGCTTGAGTTGGGGTCAGTGCTCCCCAGAGGATGGGCAGAGAAGGATCATCTTCTAGAGAGGAATGTGGATGCTGCTTGACTAGGGAAAGAAACAGAAACAACCCCCAAGCACGAGGAGTGAGTTTGCAACACACAGGTAGCGTGTGGCTGTTAGTCTGTCCTCTACTGATAGTGGCGTTTCTGAGCAGTCACTGTATCTGCCTCTGCCAGGCACTTTCCACAGTCACCTTCCTGTCAGCCTCCTGTCACCCAGTGAGGGGGTGTTCCTTCCCTTCCATTTTGTAGATGCGGAAACCGAAGTGCAAAGAGGCAAGTAACTGGACCGAGGCCACAGGAGTTTTTGGTGTCAGAACTGGGATATGAACCCAGATCTGTCTGACTCCAAAGCTCATGCCCCTACACAGAGTAAACACTGGGTCTAATCTGGAGTCCCCAGCATGTCCCTGTAGGTCTATGGTTTCTGTTATCCTTGAGAAACCACGCTAGAAACAGAGAGAGTTGGGCCAATGGAGTGTCTGCCCTCTCCTGCCCTGCTCACTCACGGCTACTTCTGACCATCCACCTGACCTCTGGCCTGTGCGGCCCAAATGGCCCTCCTGTGCTAAATGTGAAGGCGTACTTGGGCTAGCCCAGCCCACAGAGGGGCCTCGCCACCCAGGGCACTGTTTGTTTGACCTCCTAGGTATTCTCTCAACCCATTCCCAGCCCTGGAGTGCCCCTTCCCTGTAGGGCCCTGCTGTGGCCTCCCCAGGCGTGGCATCCCAGGCTCCTGCATCTGGTTTACCAGTGAGTGGTTGCCACTGAGTGAGTTACCCCTCTGGTTACCGCTGAGTGAGAGGCTTAGGAAGTGAGTGAGAGCTGGAATTCCCTGCTCACCTATTCCCAAAGGAAAAAAAATCCTCCACTGAAAAATCCTGTCCCACTCTGTGTAGTTCTTGCCTTTATGCTGCAAGGGGGCTCTCTCAAAGAAGCACCATCCTCTGTCCCCAGGAAGAAGAAAGGGAAAGGAGGCTGGGGGGCCATAAAAAGAAAAGCACTGCTGTACACTGCTGGGGGGCCAGTGTATCGATGTGTAGGACTTAGGGGCACATGGCAAGACTGTGGGTCACAGCCATTTAGGTGCGCTTCGTCCTGGACGCTGAACGATTCATCTGGCCACTTGGTGATGGTTGTATCCTTGATGTGCTCTGGGGAGGGATGCGATTTTCCTTTCTCCACGAATGTGAAATCATGACCCCGTGGACTGGCAGGAAATGTTCTCTCTGTAGGATGATTTGCTTGTCTGTAGGCATGGGCGGTGGCAGATCTGTGGCAGTAGCGCTTGGGAGAGCTCGTGAAGGGCCCTCGGGGTTGAGTCATTTCCCGGTTTTTCCTGTTCACCCTCTGGATCAACAACATGCTTTCTGGCCTTGCTCACCTGAATGCTGCTGATACCCTGGGAGTTCTTATCCTTTCTTTTCCCAGAGTGCTCAGGGACCACAAAGCCAGCTTCATTAAACTGGAAAGACTGACCCTTTGCTAAGTAGTCAATTTTAGATGAAACTGAGACTTGGGCTAGGATTTTTGGTTCACCTCCCAGATCACAGGAATTTATTACCTCATTACCAGTCAAATAAGCAGTTTTAAATGATCCAGGAACAGGCTGACCGCTTGGAATCCCAGGTAGTCTGTTAGGTCTTTTTGCTGGTTTGTGACTTACCTCTGCTTCCAAGGGGGCCTGCCACTGGGGCGGGGAGGCAGGAAATGAGATGCAGGAGAAAATCAGAGTGAGTGGGCGTCCGGGTTTATCAAACAGAAGTAACTTTACCTGTGTGTGGAGGAGGGAGGCATTTAGAGGTTTTGTAACCTAAAATCGTTAGTCATTTAACCTGGTGACCTACAAGTACTTAGGAAGTCCGTGTGTGTGTTAAGAGCCATGTGTTTTTAGTGATTAAATCCATTTCTACTTCAGGACAGAGATGATTTATCCATCTCCCACTGCTGTAATGTAAGCTCCTCGATGGCGGCTTTTGTTTGTTTGTGTGTATGTTTATTTTGGTTTTCTAACCTTTGTTCACTAATGTATTCCGAGTTACTTAGAATTGCACAGAGGAATGCAATAAATATTTGTGGAACGAATACTAAATAACTGTGGATGTGTGTGTAGGTAGGTGCACCTACACGTACAGGCAAGAGTAACATCTCACCCATAAGTCATTTATCTAACAACCTTGAGTATGTAAAATAAGTGAAGAATTAGAACATTGTCCAAAGGGCCATGGAGTAGCCACGCCTGGGGGTGACAAACCCCGTGCTACCTCGTGCTTGTGTTTCTCTACGCATAAGAGAGACGTTTGGTCCTTCACAGCCAGGCCTACTTTAGATACTGTTCTTGGCCTGGAGCAGATCAGGAATGGCATATTGAAGACAGAGACAATCACAGAGAAAAAAGCAACAAAGTGATGGCTAACAGCTTGACAGGAGGAGAGGAGACAAAAAACAGACCCGTGTAATCTACGTATGGCCTCCTGGAACCAGTTGGTTTAGGGGCACACAGCCTCTTACACTTTACTATTCCATTGCACATTATGTTCTATAGCATGGTATGAAATTAATTAATGTTTATAAGTAGATACTGAATCATCGAAAGCTTAAATTGTGTCTCATAACTATAAGAAGACAAGGTTGTCTCTAATTCTTTAGAAAGAGTCCTTTGGAATCGTTTAAATAACTGTTTCTTGAGAAGTATATTCTTCCATTATCTATATCAGGAGGCAGAAAATTATGGCCTGCAAGCCAAATCCAGCTTGCTGCTTGCTTTTATAAATAAAGTTTTATTGAAAACAGTCATGCTCGTTCATTTACATATTGTCTGTAACAGCAGAGTTGAGTCATTGCAACAGAGACTATAGGGCCTGCAAAGCCAAAAATATTTATTGTCTAGTACTTTATAGAAAAAGTTGGCTGATCCCTGATCTACATGTTGGATTCTTCCTGGACGTTAGTTTCTACTCATGTGTACATCTGATATGTTTGCATGCATTACTGAGTGACCCATATACGTGCGTGTGTATGCATACACATTTTTGTGTGATAGTAAGCACAACTAAATACTAAGCACCACCTTCCCTTTACTTCTAAAACATAGCTCAGTAGCTCTGTAAAAGGCTTTTGAGTCCAATTAGCCATTACTCTTCCTGCTTCACTCGACTGATGGTGTGTTGTGACCTCTGACTCAAAGGGCAAAAACATTCTGGAGAGCTATAGCACTCTTAGAAGCGTCACGGCATGTTAACTGCCCTCTCAACAGCTCCTGGAGTGTAGGCATATTGATCGCACTCAGCTTTTATGACAGACGTCCTTGCAGTGTGAAGGATTCCATGATTCTGTATCCCAGATTACAGAGGGTCTTGTGGCATATTTAAATGGTACTGGAATTCGAGTACAATAGCAAGAAATATTGTATAGTTCATGGCTTATAGAATTACAATTTTCTATAAGATATAGAAAAGATTATATCTTTTCTAGATAGAATTTGCTTTCAGATTATTCTTGTGGCCTTTGCCACTGATGATGGAGAAACTTTCTCCTGTGAAGGCAGTCATGCTGGATGTGGCTTTACCACATTAATGTTAGCTTTTACTAGTTCTGACTTCAGTGTACTCCTCGCTCAGTCTAGCTAATATACTTCACTCTGTTTTATTAATTTTCGAGTACCAAGAGCCAATATTCATTATGGAAGGTAGGCTTCTAAGATTATAGACTCCTATGGGTAAAATATTTATGTGTATCATTAAAATGAGCACTAAAACATGGTTTGGATTTGGGGTGGTGAAGGGAATGCCTTTTTTATTGAGATATAATAAAATTGACCCTTTTAAAGTGTACAATTCAGTAGTTTTTAGTATATTTACAAAGTTATATAGTCACCTCTTTTTTTAATACACAAGAAATTTGGTTTATTTTTGAGGAACTCTATGTAATCCACACAAAAGTGGCTGTTAGAGTTGCACTGAAATCCACACATTTATGCTTTGCTGAGATTTACCAAATGGCCTGTGTGCCATGGGATTTGCTGAGCGTGGGTTCTGACAGTCCTAGGTACCCTGAGTTATTTTATACATCATATTGTTCGTTGCAGTTTAGCAGTGTCAGAGAGAACACCAGGGCCCAGTGTCCCAGCCCTTTGTCCTAACCTCAGACCCCATGGGTTTGATCAAGCTCCCTCGCTCTGGAATTCTTTTTCCCTCCATTATAGTGAAACCAGGGGAGTATACTGAAAATGACATGCTGCTCTGGCTGAGCTAGAGTTATCCTTTGAGTCTGTATTGGGATGTAAATGGACCTGCCCTGCCTTTGTCTAGCCCCATCCCTAAGTCTGTCCTGAATGACCCTGTGCAAAGAGACCAGTCATTTGTTTATTCATTCTCTCATAAGTACTTGTAGTAATCCTACACCACATGCTAGACCCTGAGAATACAGAGGGAAGATAGACAGGTTCCTATGCTCAAGAAGTTTATATTCCAGTGAAGAAAAGAGACATTAAATGACTAATTATCCAATTAATTCTGCAGTCACAGTTGTGATAAGTGCAACAAAAGAAAAGTACAGGGTCTCGCGATAGAAGAGTACAACATGGGGTCAGACTTAGTCTGCAGGCAGGGAAGCGTCTCTGAAGGTGTGATATTTTTTAGCCAAGATCTGGAGGATAAATATGGCAAGGGAAGGAGGAGAGACAGAGGTAGGAGCGACATCACAGATGGCCTTGCAGGCAAAGGGAGAGTTTTGGATTAAGCTGTGGGAATTCCTGAAGCTCAAAACAAACAAACCAACAAACCAAACAGAAAAACCCCACCCTGATTGCTGTGTGTGAAGGGAGCTACTACAGAACAGTCATCCAGATGGGAGATGATGGCGACCTCGATGACTAGGTTGGGGACAGCAGTGGATACGGAACATGAATTTGAAACGTATTTAGGAGATGGAGTTGACAGGACCTCCTGCATCTCATTCTTTATTTTTTTCATTCCTACAGTTAGATCCATCCTCAATTCTAGCTCCTTAGATGTCCTTATTGTTCTTTGGGCTGAGAGCACACCGAATTTACACTAAAAGTCATTCAATGTCCTGGAGTCAAGTGGGAGTCCTCTTAGGGGAGCTTTGGAGCTGTGTCTATAATGCTAGAGACCTTGAAATACAAAAGGGTAGGTTTGCCAGATTTTTCACTGGAAAAGCTGAGGGCTCTAGAGACGGCAGAATCTCCAGGGACCTAGAGAAGACTCACGTGGATACAGATTAGCTCATAAACTTGCTTCCACCCAGCAAACCACATTGTCCACATTGAAAAGTTCCTCCCTCTTTTTAGAAGCATCCAAATTACATGTGTCTTGCTTCCTTGCTGGCTAACTGGCCAGTGGCTGGGAGGCAGCACAGCTGTGGGAGGCCTGAGCTCCCGGGCCTTCCATCATCTCCCTCCAGGGTTCACATGATGCTTTACTACCCAGATGTAGATTTTCTTTTCGCTTCCCTTCTGGATTTTCAAATTCATAGGCTACAAAATGAGTTGGGAAGTAATCCTTTGCTTTCTCCTGAATGAAGAATAAGAATGTGTCCTCTGGAGACCACCCCAGGTGCTGTGAACTAGAAAACATCCCCAGGCCTTGTTGCACTTGGGGGGAATGCATTTGATTGCCTCTGAACCTTTGGTGGATGGCATAGGGGTTGTGTGTGCATTAGTAGTCCTGACTGCTTAAGATTTTTCACACATTTGACCAAGTAAATAGCTTCTTTTTTTTTTTTCCTAATCATTGTTTTATTTATTTTATTTATTTATTGTTGGCTGCATTGGGTCTTCGTTGCTGCGTGTGGGCTTTCTCTAGATGCGGCGAGCGGGGGCTACTGTTCGTTGTGGTGCGCGGGCTTCTCATTGTCGTGGCTTCTCTTGTCGTGGAGCACGGGCTCTAGGCACATGGGCTTCAGTAGTTGTGGCGTGTGGGCTCAGTAGTTGTGGCTCGCGGGCTCTAGAGTGCAGGTTCAATAGTTGTGGTGCATGGGCTTAGTTGCTCTGTGGCATGTGGGATCTTTCCGGACCAGGGCTCGAACCCGTGTCCCCTGCATTGGCAGTCAGATTCTTAACCACTGCACCACCAGGGAAGCCCTGACCAAGTAAATAGCTTCTTGCCTTCAGTGGGTTTTAATTTCACAACCAGCAACCATTGCAAGATGAAGAAATTCAAGAGTCGAAGGTGTTAGAGTCATTCAGATAGAGTCATCCAGATAGAGTCATCCAAATCCTACTTAAGTTGGAGCCCAGGAGAGAAAAGTGCAGAGACAGTTGTCTTCAGTGTTTTTATATAAAATTGCTTTTTCAAAAAATATGTTGTCGTTTAATTGAGAGTATTGTTGATATGGATTCAAGCAAGGGAGGGCTTTAGAGACGGGAAAAATAGGTCTCTCATCTAAGGCGGCTCCTCAGTCTATGGTCTTTAGTCATTTTGCTTCTATCTTTTTTCTGAAGTTTTTATTTTATTTTGTTTTTCCCGAGGAACTGAAGGGACCATTGCACAATTTCTTAGTAATCCAGGCCAGTTTACCAGGGTTGAACTCAGTGCTTTAGAGCCTTGGGAGAAAGCGAACCAGCTGAGTAAGACCTTTGTATGAGGAGATGGGGAGAGAAAGGAGATGGAAGAGGGAAGGCATCAACTTAAGTAGGATTTGGAGAAGAAGAGTCAGACTGAGTTTAGATTCATGTTTAATTTGGAAAGAAACAACCATAAATATATATTCCAGGTATCTGCCTTCGCTATTATGTTGCTTATGGCTGAATTAGGAAAATAAATTCCTTTAGTATCTTTAGTATATAGTTGCTTGGGTGTGAATTGTTGGAAGAAAGAGTTAACACCTTACATATGGGAATCATTTGAGATTTAAGAGTGGAGCCGGCCAATGACTTTATTGTATAAAAACTGTTAAAACTATTTAGAAAGTTCCATAAAATCTATTTTTTCCTACCATGATATATATATTCAGGAGAATCTCCATTTGCCTCTGCTTTGCCGGGCTAATTAATACCCTCTACACATGAAGGTCTGTGTCCAAGTCAGCATGATGAAACCGCCTGTGAATATGAACTTCACAAAGTTCTTGCTAAATTCTTAAACTTTAGATTTTTTTTTTTTTTTTTTTGCTTTTAGCAGTAGGCTAGAGGTAGGAGAGAAGTCATCTTTGGAACTGACAGTAAGCACATATTCTTTGCTCAATTGATAAGGACCTTGCTCATGGCCGCTGTGAGATCTGGTTTATTATTCTTGTCAATGCTTGACGTTTTTGACAGGCCACAAAATCTCAAGTGAACTAGATATATTTGGGCATGAAATGTTGACTTGTAATTCATGAAACTGCAACATGCCGCCTGTAAAGGAGAGGAATTGGCAGAGGTGTGGTTTTGATTTACAAGGTGAAAGCCAGAGAACAAACAAGAAGAAGACCTTTGTCGTGCTGTCACAGCTGCTGAAGATAAGTGTTAAACAGAAATCCAGAACGCTTCCTACACATACAGAGAAGGCCCAGGGCTTCCTTGGTGGAATCGCTAGACTGTCTTGGGGTGCAGGTGGGGCTCCGGCCCTGCCCTGCCCAGAACTACTGTGCCCTCCCTCCCTCCCTTCCTTCCTTCCTTCCTTCCTTCCTTCCTTCCTTCCTTCCTTCCTTCCTCTCCCCTTCTCTCTCTTCATCCCACTCTCCTTACAAAACTGCAGCCTTGGTAAAATCCTGTTCTCCACCAACTTTGCCCACATATTGGCCCAGCTGAACCTGGGTGAAGTAAAACACAAAACCACGGTGACTGTGTTCAGTTTCTGACCATTCACCTCAAGCAGGCTCTTGGTCCCTGCTGGCAATTGTACTGTTCACTCTCCGCTCTCCTGTTAGACTATTTTATGCTCTCCTTTTCTTCCCAGCCTCTGACACCGCCTTCTCCATCTTCCCTCTCAGCTGCATTGCCTAGGCTCCCACCGACTGTCCACCTTCTCTCCCCTCTGGCTGATACTTTGGGTGAACTGCTTGTTCTCCGCACGACTGTGGGCATCCTCTAGATGCCACCCTGCTGACTGGCTCAGTGACACCCTCCAGTGGTTTCCTCTTCTTTCTGTATCATGTCTTCCTTCTCTATGGGATCGTTCCTTTTAGAATACCCAAATGCTGTTATAGTTCGCAACTTAAAAAAGAAAATTAAGAGGTCACTTGACCTCATATCCCCCGCTGACTACTGTCCCATTTCTTTGATTCCCTTTGCAGCAAATTTAGTTTTATAAAAGACTTTTTGTACTCTGTCTTCAGTTTCTCATCTCTGCCCTTTCTTGAGCTCACTCCATTCAGCCTTTAGTTGCCATTACTCAGACAAAAGCTCAAAGGTCATCAGAGAAAATAATGATAGACGGATAATAGGTGAGATGTGATACACACTAATCGTGATAGGATCCTTTTGCTACATTCATTCATTCAACAAGCACTTGCTGACCGCCTACTATGCCACACTGTTGTAGGTGTTTTACGAATATTAACTCACATAAGCTTGTAAGGTGGGTGCTGTTATTATCCTCATTACACAGATGAGGAAACTGAGAAACAGAGAGATGAAAGAGTTTACCCTCTAGGCCACACACAGTATACAGTGATGACTTTTCAGCCCTCATTTTACTTGACCTACTTGCAGTGTTTACGGGTTAATCATTCCATCCTTCTTGAACTACGTGCTCCGCCTCATTTTCTGAACAGCACTCTCTTTGGTTTCTCCTTTTACCTCATTATCTGTTCCTCTCAGTATCTTTTGCTGATTCCTTCTCATCTCCCCTAAATAGATGCTGGAGAGCTCAGTCATCACACCTTTTCTCTATCTACACTCACTCCCTGTGTGACCCCTCCCAGTCCCATGACTTTAAATGCAATCTATACACTGTTGGCCTCTGAAATGCTGTCTGTAGCCTGGGCCTCGCCCCTGAACTCTCGACTTGATATTCTCCCTGATCTCGTGACCTCATTTTCAACCATTCCCCTCCTCACTCACCCAATTCCAGCCATGCAGGCCTCCCTGCTGTTCCTAGTTATGCTAATAGCGCTCCTACCTGGGGGCCTCCGCATGTGGACCGGGCTTCTGACTGGGATGCTTTCCGGAGATACCTGCTGGGGCTTCCTTCAAGACCTTGCTTCCTTCAAGTCTTTGTTCAAGAGAGGCCATCTCTGCCCGTCCAATCCCAGAAGTCCCTTTTTACCTGCCTTGCTTTATTGTTCTCCACGTGTCACCATGGGATATGTCATGTATTTGCTCATTATTCATTTTTCGCCAGAAGAGAGCGGCAGGCAGCAGAGCTCTGCAGAGATTTGTCACCAGTGCAGGGTGTATAATAGGCGTGTAATAAATAGCTACTGAATGAATGAATGAAGTCATCGCAGGAAACGTACAGACAGATGCCTTTTAGAAGTCCACGTCTTTAATTTTTTTTAAGTAAATTGATTCACATTTACAAAATGAATAAAATAATAAATGTATAAATAGTCGTCTTTCCTCTTCCCTTAAGTTTTATGACATTTATAAATTCACCTGAAATTGTAATAAAAGATTCCAGAAGGTTTTACAGCATGTTTTCAGTTGACGATAATAGCCAGAAATAGTTTAAATAACGACATTAACAGGCTATGGTTTTCCTAAAGGACCATAAAAGTTGGACTATGTTTGTTTTCCAATGCCTATCAGAGAACCTGACACAATTAGGTACCTAGTAAGTGTTTGATAAATGAATGAAATTAGTGAATGAAGAGATGAATGAGTGAATATATTGAATGAATAGATAAACGGGGCAAAATCTACCTGTCTGCATTTGTATTGGGAATTACTACATGTTCAAGAATTTTAAAACATGGCCATGTATGTGTGGGAATATGCCCTAAATCTTTCACTGCTTCTGACTCCCTGTTGATATGGAAGGCCCGAATCCAGTTCACACCATGTTTCTTAAAAATTTCTCAAATTTTATTGGAATCTATAATCAAAACCAAAATTAAAATTTATTTTTAAGTGTGTTCTATGCTCTTGTTCTCTCATTCCTACTTCTTTAAAGTTACCTAGGAAATGCCTGGGGCAGAGTTTTGCACTCTAATCCCTTATGGGACACACAAATCACTGAATGAACATATCTATAGTTAACTTTCCACACTTGATGTGGAGGAGACCGACTAGAGGCAGGTGTGGGGAGGGGATGAGTTTTCTTCCCACCCTTGGAAATTTTAATTCTTGAGTGTGTCTTATTTGTACTGCTTCCCTGGAACCTCCCACCAGAGTCATCTAACTAGTTTCCTCCAAGAAAGATGTATATTTGTGTGTGTGTGTGTGTGTGTGTGTGTGCGTGCACACATACAGTGGGGAAGATGGGCAGTGTGGCCCCCTTGCATTCTTTTTTTTTTTTGTGGTACACGGGCTTCTCACTGCTGTGGCCTCTCTCGTTGCGGAGCACAGGCTCCGGACACGCAGGCTCAGCGGCCATGGCTCACGGGCCCAGCCGCTCCGCGGCATGTGGGATCTTCCCAGACCGGGGCACGAACCCGTGTCCCCTGCACCAGCAGGTGGACTCGCAACCACTGTGCCACCAGGGAAGCCCCCCCCCCTTGCACTCCTAATGCATTCCTAAATGCATTGCTCCTTCCCATTGAGGCTGTTCATGTTCTCCATAAGATTGACACGTCAGAGATTTTGGTGAGATAGTTGCTGTTGTCATAAGTTTCTTACACAATTAGTTTACATACATAGACAATGTACATGAACTGACTGATTCAAATCCGTCTTTTGTAGGGCCTGTTAGTCAAAAGGCCCCCTTAAAAAATATGAAGATAAGTGAATAATAACAGTATAGCAGAGAAGTACAACTGCACTCTGTCAAATGCTAGGCTCCCATGTGCTAGCGTGACTAGAAGCAGCGGAGAGTGCAGTCTTGGTCTACTCACCCTCTCTCTCTTTCTAATACTAACTTGGGCTTGTTGTGGTTGAGCCCATATAGGCACATCTAGAAGGGATCATTCAAAATAGACAGCTTCAGGGCTTCCCTGGTGGCGCAGTGGTTGAGAGTCCGCCTGCCGATGCGGGGGACGCGGGTTCGTGCCCCGGTCCGGGAAGATCCCACATGCCGCAGAGTGGCTGGGCCCGTGAGCCTTGGCCGCTGAGCCTGCGCGTCCGGAGCCCGTGCTCCGCAACGGGAGAGGCCACAGCAGTGAGAGGCCCGCGTACCGCAAAAAAAAAAAAAAATAGACAGCTTCAGGTTTTGTTCGGATCTTCAAGATATGCTGTGTCAACTCTCCCTGCCACAAAGGTCCTCTGAGAAGCCAGGAAAGATTGTAGCCCTGAAAGAGGTTCAACTTTTGTTGGTGGGGTTTGGTAGGGGTGGCACACCCTAAGGAGGATGCCAAGGCATGGTACAGACTCACAGGCATGTGTGGAAACCCTCACCTGCCCTGCAGCAACCCCTGGTCAGGACCGAGGAGATGGGAATCTGAACCGAGGCTGGCTGGCTGGTCCTCTGACTTGTGTGTATGTAAATAGTTTGCAGTAACTGGCTTCCCAGTAATGAGTGTTATTAACCAAAGATGGCAGAGAGGCTGGGTAAAGCCTTCCTGCCCCTCCTGAGCCCCCAGCCCTCCCGTCCTACCACGTTCATAGCTTTTTCAGTGATTTTGCTCATCTCAGTGACTTTTCAGTTCAGACTGTCTCACTGAAGATCATTATGGAAGAGAGAAGGGTAAGAGGTATTGCTGACTATTCTGTGATTAATCTATTCCACCCTGAACAAGGAAACAAATGTCTAATGATAGACGGTTCAGTTCTAGGCCTCCAAGCCCAGATCTTATAACTAGGTCTTGGAAGTTGTTGATCTGTTAGATGTTTCCAGGACTCCCGCTGCCAAGGGTGTGTGACGTCATCTCTAATGTATCATGAGTGGAAACAGAAATGTCCCGTCGGAGTCTCCTCCAGCCGGGGGCACCTATGGCCAAAGCCTCTGTGACTTCCCTCACCAAACCCAACCGGCATGGAACCCGGCACATCGTCTGTGCTACGTAATAAATGTGGTTTTCACAGGAACAAAGAAATCTCTGGTCTTCTCTATAATGGCACCAAATTACATCTCAGAGATGACTTCTTCTTGTCGTGGCATTGGTTTTCTTTCTCCAAGAGAAAGTTACCTGCCTCAGCGGCTTGAAGGGATTTCGTAGTCATAGCAACCTCAGCAGCACCCTCTCAAACCCGGGCAGACGGCAGAGCCAGGGGTGACTGGGCTCCGCTGCAGCCACCTGAACCCCGACCGGATTCACGGTTTCGTGTGGTCAGAACCTTGGGGCTCACGTCAGCCTTTCCCACCACACTCTTGGAAACAGCGAGTGGTCCTGTCAGCAGTGCCCGTCGCACCAGGCAGGGCAAGGGCATGCGATCCAGATGCGAGGGAGGCCCGAGGCGGGGGGGCGGCAGAGTGAGGGGTTTAAAAGCCTGGGGCCAGTGCCCGCCCTGGGTTCGCCCACCCACATACACTGTGCTGGCCCGCTTGTCGGCCACCACCCAAGAGTCAGCATAGAGCCTGTGCTTTTTAGAGTTTAGTGTCTCCACACTTAAGAGAAAAAGAGGTAGATGAGAGCCCAGATTAGTTTCTGGATTTAGAACCCCCCCCTTGTGGTCCTGCATAGAGATTCCTAGGAGAGCGTGTGAGAAGGAAGCAGGGAGAGGGCTCAGGCCAGGGTTTCAACCTCGGCACAACTGACGTTTGGGCCTGGATCATTCTTTGTCATGGGAGTTTTTTCCTATGCAGTGTAAGACATTTAGCAGTATCCTTGGCCTCTACCTACCAGATGTCAGTAGCCCCCTCCCAGTTGTGACAGCAAAAAATGTCCCCAGGTATTTCCAAATGTCTCCTAGGGGTCAGAATCACCAGGGGTTGAAACCACTGGATTAGGGAGAGAATTTGGTGAAAAGACATTTGCTTATACCTGTAGTCTTGGACTATGTCCCAAGAGCCACTTATCATCGTTGTGAATGGTTGTCTAGAAAAAGCGGAGGCCTGAGGTTTTCAGAGGAGTTGCAGTCCATTGGCTGGCATGGAGAGCTCTGCAGGAAATGGTCAGCTGCTCTTCAAAGGCCACAGCTAGGCTTAGATACTTGCAAGGGAGAGGTATCTCTTCCTTCTTCTCCCTCCCCGTCTCTTCCTCTGTGACACTGAACCACTGAATCACCCGGGAGGCTTGTTAAAATGCGCCCAGAGCTCCGCTCCCTAGAGATTCTGAGCCAGAGGACCTGGGAGGGGGCCTGGGATCTGACCTGTTCTGAACTTCCCAAGTGCAGGGGCAGGGGGATGGGGATGGGGTGGGGTCTGGAGGCGACACCTTGAGAAACAAGGCCCCAGAGGGATGTCAGACACAACAAATGTTCCCAGTCCTCTGAGGACACTAAAATCTAGCATGAAAAAGAATAAGGAAAAGGAAAAGACTTTAGCACAAAGCAAAAAGTGATAATCCGTAAGAAAGATGAAGCTAATAGATGTGGGAACCCCTTACACTGAGAAGAGACTCACTCACTCACTCATTCAACAAATGCTTTCTGAGTGCCTACTCTACTTCAGGCATCGCTCTAGGCATTAGGGAGTCAGCAGTGAATAAAATAGACGAAAGTCCCTGCTCTCATTAGGTGTATATTTTGTAGGGGAGACAGTGAACAGACTTCCTAACGATAGATCATGTAGAGAGAAAGCAGAGCAGAGGGTCGGGGAAGCTGGGGGTGGCTTGCAGCTGTAATTAGATGGTCAGGGAGGCCTCATTTACAAGGTGATATTTGACCACCATGAAGGTGGTAAGAGACAGTCAGGCACGTATGTGTAGGGGCAAGTTTTCCATGCAGAAGGAAAAAGAAGTACAGAGTCACTGAGGTGACAGTGAACATTCCCTGTGTGATCAAGGACCAGCTCAGGCTCTTGTGGCTGGAGCAGAGTGAGTCAGGGAGCAGGGGCAGGAACGGAGGTCGGAGAGGGAACGGGAGGCCAGGTCCTGCGGTGCCCAGTGCAAAGACTTTGCCTTGACCCTGACGGAAGTCGGGTGGGAATGCGGGAGGATTTTTAGCCGAGGAACGCCAGGATCAGATTTAAGACTTACAAGGATCACCCTGGCTGCTGTCTTGAGTAGACTCCAGTGGGGCAGGCGTAGAAGTTATCATTACTGTTGAAATTATGGTATGGTTTCTGCCCCCTAGGAATTTACCATGATGGTGGAGATAGAGCATGTACAACCCTAACTAACAAGGAAGTGTTTGCTAAGTGACGTGAATTACTCAGACCAGAGAAGTGTGATGGAAGCGCCTTCTGGGAGTCAGACTTCATGGACAAGTTGGGCCTTACAATGGAAAAACAAGATTTCTTTTCAGCTTAATGGGTATATGATTGACATTTAGTAAATGGTACACATCTGAAGTGTACAATTTAATATGTTTGGTCATATGTATCTACCCATGAAGCCATCAGCACAGCGGTGAACATATCTATTACCTGCCCCCCCCCCCCAAATTTTCTTGTGGTTTACAGGCAGGGTGGGAATTATCATCAGGGCAGTAACGTAAGCAAAGGCACAGAGATGGGAAATGCGGGGGCTTCTGTGGGACAGAGGGAAACCCACCCTGCCTGTCCTGCAGGGCCACAACGGGGAACCCGGAGAGAGATGTCTGACAAGACAGCTTGAAGTGAACCACATGGGCCCCAAAATACTGGGTTGCAAGGCTTAGGTCACAGGGGGACCGGCAGAAGTGTTTAAGTTTGTTGTAGTTTATGGTCAAAACAGAGTTTATTTGCTAAAATTTCATCTTTTAGAAACACAAGCAACAACATCAAAGTTTAGGTACTTTATCTTTTTGTAGTTAAGTCCAAGGAAACACAGCCAAGTAAATTTCTGCAGTGTTTCATGCATACGAAATCAATTACAGAAAAAAGAAACATTAGGCAAATTTCATAATTAGATAATTAACAGATTCCTCAGTAACCTTATACTAATACAACTACTCACAGATTGAAAATAAATCCATTTGCCACCTGATGGTACATTATAGCCCACACATAAAAAATACGTCTCATCTAGATAGACTTTAATAATTTAAAGGTCAAATTTTAGCAGGTCATACTACGGTCGTGATTAGCTCTTCATATTTGTAAAGTCCAGCACATTCTTTTCGTGTCATGTTGAACATGAACTTTAAGGTTAAGGAAAACATTCTAAGTAGATGTTGTGAGTCTCCTCTCCCATCCTAAGCTCTTAAACTATTTATGAATGGATCCTTTTTCCCCAGCAAGATTTTCAGGTTTGAAGATAGGTTTGCTAATGTGAAATCCTTTCTCTTTCTCCATCTCCTGGGTGGAGTCTGGCAACTCCTCGGAGGCACAGGCCGGTTGATGGCTCTGTGATTCGGCCTGAACAGTCAGCACCCGCTTTGGAGCGTCACCCGCTCCTGAGGGAGAAATGAGGAGTACTTTTCAGCGAGAGGCATCAGAGTCTCAGTTCCGTGGAAATGAATGACTCTTGGATTATTTCACCTCTTAAGAGAGAAGACCGGTAGTCATCCAGTCCATGCTCAGCGATATCAGCTCAGGAGTTCCAGGGACCCACTCTTATATTGGTTTCTTTCAAGAAGACCTGACTTCCTCTAATGTAAGAGGTGGTTAGCTGAAGATCGCAAGTTCTCTTTACCATCCCCGCACCTCTTAATTCCAAAAGTGCTTGCTAAGTCCTCCTGGATATAAGTAAGCCCCAGATCATTGTTGTTCTCATCGTCACCATCATCTGAAGTACCGAACTGATATAAACATGGTACTGCTGTAGATACTGAGACGTGAAACGCTGATAATAATCACCACCGTTATCGAGCATTCCCAAGGACCAGGACTGTGCTAAACATGTTGCGTGTATAACCCTTACGTTACTCAGTAAAATAGGGACTCTTATCATTTCCCATTTTTACATTTAAGGAGACTGAAGCTTGGATAGGTCACACAGCTACTAAGTGATGGAGCCCTGTCTCGAACCGTCCATACTCGCTACCAAACGTTTTCAAAAGGATCGAGACATTGTCTGTGCCATTCAGTTGGAAAAGATGAGAGACACAGACGTAAAAAATTTCTCTGGTCATTACGAGAAACACCTCACCTATTCTTTTGAGTAATTCATGAACTTTTCTTAATCACATTAAGTTCCAATTAAAAACCTCCGTTTTCTTTTGAAGCAGATAGGTCTTATCGTCTGCAACACTTTTTCACACGTTGCAGCAAGCAGCCCTATTAATTGCATCCTGCCTGCGTCTGGTGCTCCCAGCAGCCTCCGGTTCTGAAGGGAATCATTCAAACTGAAGTGCACGTGCATCTCTAATGGGCCCGCATCTCTCTGCTCGTAACCCAGGTCAGGATTGCTTAGGCTGTGCGCAGTCACTACGGTCCAGGTTAATTTGGTTTCTCGTGTAGAACAACTTTGGTCTGACATTTAACATTTCTTCCTTTGACATTTTTTTTTTTTGGCGTCTCTCTGAGCTCATTATCCAGCATCTTTTACATTCATTCTTTTTTACACGCTAGGATCAGTGCTTGTGTCCAATAATGATGAAAAGCCTGGGGTTCGGATGAGGCCTGGAAGGCCAGAAGGAAGTTGCACGTTCATGGAGCCGGTCTGTGGGCCACCTGTGATTCCAGGGCCTGGCCCAGCTGCTGTCACTACGGTGCTGGTGGTTTGGGCTGTCTCAGGCCTCACGGGAGCAAGCTCTAAGTGTAACACACCTGGTCACCTCTTTCATGCCCCTCTTCCTCCGTGTCACTAACTTTGGAGAATGAGCCCCGCTGTGTGAAACTGAGTGAAGCACTCGGGGATTTTGAGTTTGCACCGTGTGTCAGCGAGAATGGCAGCCCGTGAGGGTGGTCACTCTTCTCTGCAAAGAGTGTTGGGATGTCATTGCTTGTGACACAGTCTTAATTTGTTCCCCGGCTTCCCTCCCAGGTTGTCATATGCCTTGTTTGTGGGTCTGGGAACTCTGAACAGCAGGAGTAAAGGATACTGACGTCTGTCAATTCCTGCTGGGTAGATTTGGTATGATGGCTGGGTGAGTAGCATCTCATGTGAGAGACTCTGGGTTCCCCAACCCTTTGCATCCCCCTTGATCTTGCACGTCCCATCAAGCACGTGTGGACAGTGAGATACAAGATCAGGGGCTGATGAGCACGGAGGAACCCAATCTTCCTGGGGAAGGAGTTACACCCACTGGTTGGCATTTTGGGGGTATCCTTAAATTTCAGATTTTAAAGTCTCCTTTCTGCCAGTGAAATTTGTTTTTTCTTCTCTGAAATTACCAGGGTGAAACAAACTCAGTTCTTTGGAGGGACCTTTGAATCCAAATATTTGAATGTTTCACTGTGAATGAGAATATTTGTTTTCTTGGGTTCGATTCACCTGAGCTTTGCTACCTGTTGTTTTGCAAACTTCCAGTTTTGCAGCTTCCATTAAAAACAGAGGATCATTCATATTGACACCTGCCTCTGGGGACAGAACTGCTGGGAAGAATGCTGAGATTCATGAGAAAGAAAGGACACGGATAGGGAATGCAGCAGGAGGTGGGGAAGGGGCGGAGGGTGCAGACCCTCGTGTGGAAGGATTACAAGGCGTGTGAGGGTAAATTCCCTTGATCTTCTGGGAAACTGCCCGCGGTGGGGAACAAAACATTGCATTCTTGGAGTTCTAGCCATCATTCTGGGCCTCACGGGATAGCATTTATGGAAGAAGAAAGTTTAGGAACAAAGTGGAAAGAAACTGCCTTTGAAGAACAGCTTAAATCTTGTTAAGCTTGTCACTAGAGGCCTCTAGAATAATAAAACAGGAGCAAACATCAACAGGAATTTTCACAACACATGCTGGACGCTGACTCCGGCTGTTGCTTTCCTCACAGACCCAGAGGCTTTGGGGAAATGCACTCCAGGTACTCTTTTGGCTAAAATAATCTGCAAAAAAAAATCCTCTCCTTGCAAGTGGCACGAGTGTTTATTGCCAAACAGCCCATCCTTCAGAGGATGAAGTGGGACAGAAAATAGTGAGGACACTAGTAAACAGCTTGATTTGCCTGGGCCGTAGTTCTTCTTTTCTTGCTCAGGTTCCAGAGTCTCCACCCTCATTAGCAGCCATGCCTCACGTGTTGAAAGCTGGCTGCTGGCTCTTGGAAAATAAGCATGCTACCTACTTGCTGTGTGGCGGGGGTGGGGTGGGGGGTGAGGTCTAACCCTGATGGAACAGGTGTGTAGTATTAATCTGGAGATTTCCAATGATGAGCTGGCCTGATGGTTAAAAAAAAAATTCTTTGCATATAAATACTGTTTTCTTGGGAACTTAGGAAAAAGTAATAATAGATTGTGTATTGAGGCAAGCGAATAGAGAATCTAGGTTTTTTTGTTTTTTTTTTTGTTTTATTTTTGTGGTACGCGGGCCTCTCACTGCTGCGGCCTCTCCTGTTGCGGAGCACAGGCTCCGGACGCGCAGGCTCAGGGGCCATGGCTCACGGGCCCAGCCGCTCCGCGGCACGTGGGATCTTCCCGGACCGGGGCACGAACCCGTGTCCCCTGCATCGGCAGGCGGACTCGCAACCACTGCGTCACCAGGGAAGCCCGAGAATCTATTTTAATAGTTTAAGGAAGATTCAAATAAAAGGAGGATATCCAGATCGTGGTTGACTCACATTAGGCTCTTTAGCCAGGCAGAACAAATACAATTGGAAAACTATATTAACCCTAGAGTTGAAGGAGTTTATTTCATGACAATTTCCTAAGAAGTGACTAGCTCACTTAGACAAAATAAGTGACAGATGGACCAAAACCAACTTCATTATCGACTGTTTCAGCTTTGGTTGAATTCTTTCCAGTTATTTATCTCACAAATATTTGTTGGGCCCTTACTATGAAGTAGACACTATTCTAGACTTGGGGCAATTAAAGATGAAAAGAATATTTCCTCTTAGGGAGCTGACAGTCTTAACAGACAAATAGCTCTACAAATAAAGACTACAGACAAGAAGATAGCTCTTAGAATAGAGGTGCAGGAAAGCAGGATAATGACATGATCAGATTTGCATTTTAGTTAAATCCTTTTTTTGTGTGTGTGGAGGGAGGGTTTTGAGGTCAAGGCTAGAATCAGGGAAACCATGATGATGTGAGAAACGCTGAAAGCTTTCTCATGGCAGTGGGCATGGAGAAGAGGGACAATTCAAGAGCTTTTAGGAAGGACCATCAACCACACTTGGTGATTGGATTGGAGGGCAAGGGAGGAGACGAGGAAGGTTCTAGACTTCTAGCCTGGGTGCCTGAGTGGATGATAATACTGTTTACTTTGATAGTGACTATTGGAATAAGAATAGGATCAGGGGAAAATAAAATTAATTTTGAATTGTCAGTTTGAAGAGTATTTATCTGGATGATGTTTTCTAGGGGGCGGTAAGGCTCAGAGTTCAGGAGAAGGGCCAGGCATGGATGGAGATGGAGAATTCCCAGTCACCGGGATACAGATGGCTATGGAAGCCGTGGGTTCGGTTGCCCTTGCCTGAGGAAGAGAGATTTAGTCATGACCTCTTAGAGCAGTGTGCCAGAAGACATGTGAGTCAATCTTTGAGAGCCATTAGATTACGAGAGCCCTAGGGAACATGGCAGGACACCTGGTTCCTGAATGCCCCTAGAAGAAGTGGAAGAGCAGTAAAGGGATTGGAAAACCATTTTCTGGAGTTTTCTTTGTTCTTCTGTAGCAGTCACTAAGTGGGCAGATGTAGGTGTCTGCACATTAACTTCATTTATCCCTAACCTTCCTTCTAAGAACCTTTATCCGTTTCCTAAGTGTTTTCTTGAATTCCTCTTCATGGTACACGTGGAGTAATAACAATTTTGTATTATTTTTGAAAGATGAGAATCTTTTGGGCACAGAACACTTATATTGAAAGTTTAGGATGAAAATGTTGCCCAAGTGCTGTTAGCCCATTTTCAAAGGTGCTGAAATAAAAATTATGACTCCAAAAATCGAGGTTTAGCCGTTCATGGATTCCCGTTATTCCCATTTGACTATTTTCTGAAGTCACGAGATGAATCGGGATAGACGATATGAATGTGTTTGAAGCCCATGCACTAGGTAGCACGCCAGACTGCACACTTAACTCATTCCTTCTCTGAGTGCATGTTTCTTTTGGTGCCAGCTAAACGAGAGGGCGCTCCCACAGTTCTTCTTGGGTCCATGTCAGAAAAGCTCAGTAAGTGTGAGCCGTCCATGATTCTGAAACCTTCTTTTCTCCCTGTTTGTTACTACTCTCCCTTGAAGCAGTATTCCCTTTGTTCCAGCACTTACAGAAAGCTATGTCTGTTGACCATTCCTCTTCGAAGTTTTGAGTTGCACTGAAATATTTATAGCGTGTAGACCAGCACTTGAAAGGGGTTTTAGTTTCCGTAAGGTGTATCTTTTGACTGACTGAGGCCTTTTGATGATAAGAACTCACAAAAAGTTTCAGATCAAGGGTGGCTTAATACAGGGAACACCTCTTTGACATCTGTCAGCCATTGAAGACTCATGAAAGCATTCATCTCCTCCTTCCTCTGGATGAGACAACAGTGGGTTCTGGGCTCTGCCACGTGCTGGCTGTCGGGGGGGCTGTCCTGGTGGTGGGCTCAGCTCCGGCGCTCAAGGTGATTTTGTAGACCCCTCGGGAACCGGGAGGGGAGCGCTGGGCTCCATGGGTCTGAGTGTGTGCCGATTGGTCCCAGGCTAGAGGTGGCAACAAGGGGGCATGGCGTTTGGCAATCCAGGAGCCAAGTGGGTTCCCTGGAGGGTGAACTCAGAGAGAACAGGAACCGCTCTCGTGCATCCCAAGATCTGCGGCCTGGCACGTTGGAGGCCAACATGCATGGCTTGTGGCAAGTCGAGCAGCAAATAGCAGTAGGCTGAGTGAGGAAGGAGCAGCTTCAAGGGAGAGCAGTGAAAACCAAGAAGAAGCGAGAAAAGGAGTCCCCAGCAGCAGGCTGTTCTTGTGGAGCGGATGTATCTTTTCTGCTCCAGCTGCAGATGTCAGGGTCACATCTAGATTCTACAAGGATCTAAGATAAACTATGATGTGTGGATGGGACTGACCTTATTGCTGCCTTTTTTTACTGTGATACCTCCTCTTGGTGATTGGGGTAACCAAAATATTCTAAGTAAGCGATTAATTTGAGGTTTCTTGAGACCAAATAGCTCGGTGCCTTGAAAGCGTAAGCCGTGGGTGGCAGATTGCTTTTGAATGCCAGTCTCTGATCTCTCACGCTGCCTCTAATTATGTCGTAGACCTGGGAATAAAAAAATGACTTACAAAACAGCTACAGGATAAACTACCATGTGGTCATTAAAAAAAAAAATCACATTTTCAAATGACATATATTGACAAGGGAAAATTCTCATTATGTGAAAAAGCAAGAGTCTATATCTTGACACATATGGGGGCCCAAATACTTCCTTTTGAATAAATGAACATTTCGTAGATGAATGTGGGAAAAGCCTTAAGTCTGGGCAAAATTATGAGTCCATTGATGAATATGGCTCTTTGTCTCTTAAAGTGGAAAATCATGGACTAGAGGTCAAGAAATCTGGTTGTAGTCCGAGCTTTTAACCCTTTTGGAGCTGTTTCCTTATCTGGAAACTGAGGTAATGGTCCCTAAGGGGCCCTTTTGGGTCCCACACATGCCGAGTTTTGATCAGGGACTCTGGACGAAGCAGCTCTCATCGAGGAGGGCGCCGCAAGCAGGTCGCATGTGGTTTGCATCGCTTCGTCAGCGAGACTTGATCACCCTTGACCTCCTATGGTTCCCCATCATTTTCTGTGACCGTCTTGAGTTTCCACCTCCTGAGTCACTCCTCGCTGCTGCTGTGTAAAGAGGCCTCTTGATTTATTAATCAATTAATCAGTGCACGCTGAAGAGCTGTTCAGGGTAGTTAAACAGGGAAAACAAAATGCTGGAGCCAATAATCAAGATGGATCGTAATTAAGGGTGACCCTCCCACCGCTGATCTCCCTTCCCACCCACAGCTCATCAAACTCCAGTCAGCCCCGATGGGGTTTCCACCCCAAAAAAGCTCCAGCACATTTCGGAAGGGAAGCTTTTCTTCCAATGTCCTAAGGAAAACAGGCCTTGAGATAACCCTCATCAATTACCTGCAGCAATTGTGGAATCTCAAAAGTTCAACCAGGTACCCAAAATAACATAGTGGCTCCGTCCATATATGCGGACACTGTCCTCTCCTGTCTCCATTTCCCTACACAGAGTCATGGAGTTGGAAGGACCTTACAATAAAGGCAGGCCATGGCCTTGCGTGACAGATGAGAGGTTCAGTGAGGCTAGGTAAGTTGTCCAAGGTCACACAGTTAATTGGTAGCAGAACCAGAACTAGAAGCCAAATATTTTGATACCCAGTTAACACACCTACTGCTTATTTCTCTGTGCAGTCTTGCTTTCCTATAAAAACTAAAGCAAAGTAAATGAAAGAAATCATCCTCATTAAATTCACTTTCTGATTTCTTTTAGATAAGGGCTTCTGAACGAAAGAGTTTTTAATAGTTTTAGATGAAGTTTCTGGGGAAAAGTATCTTGGACTGTTTATCAAGGAGACATTTTTCTTTTGATGGGTCAGGATATCAGACACATGGGTACAGGCATGGCCAGCCTGCCATGGGGCCAATGTAAACAGAGTGAATCTGCAGGGCTTTGCTGGGCTGCTGGAGAGGCTAGATCTCTGGTCCAGAATCTGTTTAGTTTGGTTTTCTTCCAGTGGCACTTAGCGCACGGTGTTAATGAGGCTAGGATTTTCTTAGAATAGAATCTCTGTTCTGGGTCACAAGTAGTACCTCCACCTGCTGCCAACTTTCCGTAGTTCACGGGGGCCCACAATGCATTGGTCCAGAGTGACTGCACTCACCCCTGCCAGGCCCGAACGACCATTTGTGTCTACTTAATGACCACCTTGGGAGCATCCAGGTATAGCTATGATTCTTTAGTGGACACAAGGGGAAGAATCTGGAATGTTCTTATTTGACTGGCCTGGTAAGGAGGATGCTTAGAAAGCTTTTTTTTTTTAATTCCTTAAAGTCTCCACTATAAAAATCTTACATTTGTTGGGCTTCCCTGGTGGCGCGGTGGTTGAGAGTCCGCCTGCTGATGCAGGGGACACGGGTTCGTGACCCGGTCCAGGAGGATCCCACGTGCTGCGGGGCGGCTGGGCCCGTGAGCCATGGCCGCTGAGCCTGCGCGTCCGGAGCCTGTGCTCCGCAGCGGGAGAGGCCACAACGGTGAGAGGCCCGTGTACCGCAAAAAAACAAAACAAAACATCTTACATTTGTCAAATGTGTTTGTCAACTAGGGGCTCGTCTGCCAATCTGGCTTTTCATTTCTGCTGGATGTCAGTCAAACAGTCAAACTCTTTGGGTACATCTAGGGCTTAACTCAGAAACCAGGCATCTGAATTGCGCTTACCAGCCTTGATTGATAGACTCTCCTTATTTTTTTGTTTGTGTGTTCTCCAGGACGCTGCTTTCTCGGCTGTGATTCACGACAAGCTCCAGGTCCCCAACACCATCCGGAAGGCATGGAATGACAGGGACAACCGCTGTGACATTTGTGCCACACACCTGAACCAGCTGAAGCAGGAGGCCATTCAGATGGTGCTGACCCTGGAACAGGCGGCTGGCAGTGAGCACTTTGATGGCTCACCTGGCTCGCCCCCAGCCCTCTCCAACATCCCCACTCCGGTGGGGTCCCGGCATGTGGGGGGGCTCCAGCAGCCCAGGGATTGGGCCTTTGTGCCCACCTCCTATGCCTCCTCCAACTACACAGCCCTCATCACCAGTAAGCATAGCAGCAAACCCAGCAGCCTCGGGGTCAGCAATGGGGTGGAGAAGAAGAGTGGGTCTCCAACCCACCAGGCCAAGGTCAGCCTCCAGATGGCCACCAGCCCCAGCAATGGGAATATCCTCAACTCAGTGGCCATCCAGGCTCACCAGTACCTGGATGGCACCTGGTCCCTGTCGAGAGCCAACGGGGTCACCCTCTACCCCTACCAGGTAAGTAGCCTCCGAGCAAGAAAGGGCAGGGCTGGCTACAGTTAAAGCAGAGAAGTGGGCAACACTTCCTGTCTCTAGTTTGTCCTCCTGGGAACTCCCCAACTCAGAGCCTAATGTTTCCATGTAGCCCTGCTGAACAATGCTAAATAGAGATAAAGTATATGAGGAACGAGTGATCCGAGATAGCACTCTGTTTCCATCATCTCTACCCTCTGAAGGAGAGGTCGACACCCTTCCTCATCTCTCCCAACTTGAGAGACCTTAACCCTTTTCTATTTGCAACCCACCTTAAATACTGTGGGATTAGGTAACCAACCGTGTGTTCCCCTTTTCTTATTTTCTCTTCTCAGTTATTTAAATTAGCATGTACTCTCAAGTTTCCCTATAGAAATAAGAGAGCAGGTCTTAAGTCTGCCAAGGAATCTAAAATATTTGTCTTAATTTTGCTCGTGTGAGTTTTCTGTTGGAAGAGGGTTGGCTTTACCATACGTGTTCTCTGTGTCCCTTGAGTCACTCATGTGGGAAGCAGCAGAAAGTGTTGACTGTCGCTCTGGGGTGGAGAGGTGACCAAGGTCGTAGAGTGTATTAGCTGGGGTAGGTAATTGGGGCGGCAAGTGGTCTCGAGTTGTTTCTCGCTTGTGTCCCTGTCGTATGGGGTGTTTGGCGGGTGACCTTCCACTCTGATATCGGGACCCAGCCTCCTTCATCTAGCACATCACCCTTTTCCAGAGGCCTCAGAGTCTTCCACCAGACCTTGTACAACCAGCCAGGAACTGGAGGAAGAGAGAGGATGGAGGATCTCACAGGGACATGTGGGGACCCAGCCTGGAAGGGGCAAGAATTCAGTCTCCTGGTCGCACCTTCTCTCAGGGGAGTCTGGGCAGGCCGATCTGTCCATATGCCCAGGAGAAAAAAGGAACACGCTGAGTGAACACATAGCATAGTTTTTGTTTCATGGGGCAAGGGTACCGGGAAACATAACTTGAATTATGAATGTGGCTGATAAAATTCCTGGTGCAATTTCTAGAGTGTAGAAGGGAATAGAGATTGTTTCTCTTGATACCTTGAAAGAAAGTGGGGAGCATGGACCATTATCTTAAGAAGTCAGCGTTCTTGGGCTACCAAACTTTTCATTGCCTGGATGCTTTGTAGTTTATAAAATATAGAGCACACATCATGTTGTTTAACCCCCCCGTAGGCCTGTGAGGTCGGCCGGGCAGATGTTAGATCTTTCTTTTACAGGAGGGGATCAGCATGCTTAGAGAAATGGAATAATTACCTGTGGCCACAGAGCCGGTGCCAGACCAACCAGCTCTCCCCTGCCCAGGAGAACGGCTCTCCCCGCCACGGCTGCTTCCAACTTTCTTAGCTTACTCCAGAGCAATCTCCGGTCAACCTCTCTTCCAGATATGGTTTCTTTTCAGAAACCACATGGTATACTGAGGGAGAGGACTCCTCTTTTGACTTGTGGGCGCCTGGCTGCCACTTCACCTTTGGACGGAATTTTCTGGGTTGTAGATATAAATATAATGAGGAACCACTTGCACCCTGGTTGGGGCTTCATAGTCTAGTGCTTGAACGTAACCATCTAGGGCAGGAACAGAATAGCTGCTTTCCGTTGCTGAATAATATGCTTTTTGTTCGGTTTGTAGTTTAAAAATAGACAATTCTGAAAATCATAAAAAAAGAATACATGTCTGTTGTAAAATAAAATTTAAAAAATATGAAACAGTTTAAGTAGGCCTTTAAAAATCAACATCACCCAGAAATAGACTACCTAACATTTGGGTGTACTTCCTCCCAGGATTTTCTACACATGCAGTTTCTAAAATTGTGATTATGTTCAATTCTCTGATCTGCTTTTCACTTAATATACTAGGGGCATTTTCCCATGCCATTATCTACTTTTCTAAAACATGATCTTTAATGGTAGCCTAGTATTCCATTATATAAATACTACCCATTATATGAGTATGCCCTAATTTATATAACCAAGCATCAATTATTAGAGTTTAGGTTTTTGCTACTATAAATAAAATGCTCTGGTGCACATCCTTCTGCCCAGCTCATATTTTCTACACATCCTGGGCCGTGCTAGCCACATACTCATGTTACACAGACGACTCACATTTCACCTTCCACCTCCCTAGAGCACTTGTAACGTGTATCAGGTGCTAGTTAGAAGATTCAGCTGCTGCACAGCACTGATGAGTGAGGACAGAAGAACTTGGAACTGGTGCTTTCATATAAAGTATTCAAAGTGTGGGGAAAGTTTCTGTAAGGGGGAGAGCTGAAGATGGAGCATAAAAGGAAGATTAGGGAGTATTGGTACATTTAAAAAATTTGTGCAATAATTCTTTCTGCTCCTCCTTTTTTCCCCCTACCTCAGATGAAAAAGAATTTCCTGTACAATAACAAACGTTTATTAAGCTCTACCAAGTGCCAGACACTATGCTATGTGTTGGTGGGGGCTGCTGCCATGGTCTGGAATCCCAGGCTCCTGTCCTGTGGCCCTTAGGGGAGGAAGCAGGGGAAGGGTGCATTGTGTTTTTTTTGTAAATTTATTTATTTAATTTTTGGCTGCGTTGGGTCTTCGTTGCTGCGCGAGGGCTTTCTCTAGTTGCGGTGAGCGGGGGCTACTCTTCGTTGAGGTGTGTGGGCTTCTCACTGCGGTGGCTTCTCTTGTTGCGGAGCATGGGCTCTAGGCGCTCAGGCTTTGGTAGTTGTGGTGCATGGGCTCAGTAGTTGTGGCTCGCGGGCTCTAGAGCTCAGGCTCAGTAGCTGTGGCACACGGGCTTAGTTGCTCTGCGGCAGGTGGGATCTTCCTGGGCCAGGGCTCAAACCCGTGTCCCCTGCATTGGCAGGCAGATTCTTAATCACTGCGCCACCGGCCAAAGCCAGATACAAAGGTGATTCCCGTAAGCCACCAACCTGAGATTGCCCTGGGTAAATTGGATTGCTTCTTTCCAACTCAGAACAGGCTAATTTCTGCATTTCCCCTGAGCAGTAGTTAAAGGGATCAGAGGAAATCTCTCTGGGATCAAGAGATTTGGTGCCTGGCTGTGAACCAGTGTCCCCGTGTCATGACTATGTCTTCCTGATGCCCTAGAGGGGGGGCTCTGGGTCTGGCTAGACTGAATGGCTCCTGTTACGGACATCTCCCGGCAGTAAATATTCTGCAGTTCACAGTCTGGCCAGCTCAGCAGAGATGGGTGACTGCTCTGAAAGCTGACCTCACTTTTCCTGCTCACCCTTACTCCCATATCCCTCCCCACAGAGAAGATGGCCCTCTGGCTTAGTGCCAGAGCTGTTCCCTGGGCAGAGAAGCATTTAGACTTTGTTGCTGCCACTGATGCTGCTGTGCACCAACAGACCCGGAGCCTGTAGAAGCAAGGGAGAAGAGGACGCTGCCCTTCTGCCACTTAAGTGCAGGGAGGATGACAAAAATGAGGACAGGCTTTGCAATAGTGAGCAGGGTAAAACCTCTGTATGGGCTTCCCTGGTGGCGCAGTGGTTGAGAGTCCGCCTGCCGATGCAGGGGGCACGGGTTCGTGCCCTGGTCCAGGAAGATCCCATATGCCACGGAGCCTGCACGTCCGGAGCCTGTGCTCCGCAACGGGAGAGGCCACAACAGTGAGAGGCCCGCGTACTGCAAAAAAAAAAAAAACACCTCTGTATGGATGATAGAAGGGTCCCTCAAATCCTTCAAGTCCCCTGTTTCCTACACCACTGTGTAGCAGTCTTCGAAGGCTGCAGTAGGAAGATTTCTTGATTCTCTTTTGCTGTATCCTTCACGTTTCTCAAAAACCTCCAGAAAGAGTGGGAACCTATAAGCATCGCAGATAAATATGAATCTATCCAGAGAGGTAAGAAAACTAATAAGTTAGGAGACACTGAGATTATATCAAAAATGGCAACAAACCACAAAGGTAATTTTTCATTAAATATCATAGCAAGCTGGTTTCACAGCAGTTGTTAAGATGGACTGTTTCAAAGAAAGACTTTCTTTTATTAACTTGCAGACATGTAACACCATCAATACATATATATGGAAAGCAGAGAATGCTCTAGAACTTTCATTTGATCACATGAGTTTTGACTTTGAAGAGACATGTCTGGATTATTTTCTTGTAGTTCACAACAGATTAATGAACTCTTTTGAATGACAACTGCTTTTGCCTGATTTACATTTATTATAGTAAGTACGTGCAGGAAAGACTTTACATAATGCTCCTAATCACAGAACGCTGGTGATTACTATAGGACGGTAATTGCCTTTTGCATCATGGTGGGAGATTTGGAGATGGTCCTGCCTCGTTCAAGTCCATGGCCCCACCATCTGTTGAACCTCATTTTAGTAGCTTAACATTTTAGTCTATTTCCTTATGAGTGAAAGCCCTACCTTGCAAGATAACATGGAGAACAATTAAGAAAAAAGTATGAACGTATTTTGTAAACTGTAACACAAGGGAACAGCTATCAGCTCCCTCATTGCCAGAGGAGAAACCCAAGGTTGAGAGATTGGAGGTTTCTTTCGGGTAGAGCTTCCTGACTATGTTTGATGTCTTTTGCTCATTGAGAACATAGATTCATTTTATTCTCCTGTTTCTGACAGCAGCTAACATATAAAAAAATTAGGGAAAGCTTGTTAGGGAAAGCTCCAATCTCAAGGAAACACTAAAGTTGCTTCTCCTGACTGGCCTTAGATTTAGGAAAAAATTCCAGGCTATAAGACCTATCCAGACCTCAAGGTTTTTGGTGGAAACCACCAGTTCATTGGCTCCAAGCTAATCTTTAACCTGAAGTATCTTAATGATAGTCAATAAATCCTTGGAGGCAATGAAAGTAGTCCAGGTGGCTTTTTGATGTCCCCCTCAGTACAGGGGCATTTGAAAGCGTAGAAGAACTTTATTTTATAGGACTTTGATAAATTGAACTTGTCAAGAAAATTCGAGAAGATGTTAGGTGAATACGTAAGTAATAAATCCATAATGAAGCCTTAATGTGATGAAGTATTCAACGCGCATTTCTTGATTTGAGGGAAAATGAGTTTGATAACAGTTATTCTGCTTTCTCAGACAACACCCACTGGAATCAGTGCTAGAGATAATTCCAGGCTGAACTCTGGTTGAAGTCAGTGAGGGATTGTCTTAATTATATCTTTAGGAATTAATTGGTACCATGCGGTACCTATAAGCCTTGCTCTTCAGAGGTCAGAAGCCACGGGAGGACTTGGCGCTGACCCTTTTATGGAGGACTTCCAGGTGCCCTTGGAAGAGGGAGGTGGACTCTGACACTCACTAGTGGTCCAGTACCCAGAGGCTTTGACTGTGATGGATATGTGGAACCTGGAAGCACACGGGTAGTACAGCTGATGCCTGCGGGGTGAGGTGCACGTGTGCTCCTTCCTCACTGAGCCGCTTTTCACGAAGGAGCAGGGCAGGTGTTTGCAGTGTGTCAGGAGTGGAGGATTCCCATTCACGTTCTTTGCAGTCCTCCAGAGCTCAGCTGCCTGTTCCTGAAATACGCCAAGTGCCCTTCTTGGGCCAGCCTGAGTGCCAATTTGCTGCCCATCTGCTGCTGCTCTGTCCAGCTAGGCCAATAGCATAAGATGTCACAATCTTTTAACATCATGGGTTTTTGTTTTTTCCTATTTATAGATGGCCAGGTGAGTGTTATTTATCACCTTTATAAATTCTGACAAATGCTGAACACAAGAAAAGGAATCAGTTTGTATACTCAGTCATGGACAGAGCATTTCTCAGGCATATGGTGCTCAGGGTGAAATTCCAAAAAACTCATAACCGCTTATAAATACGGGCAGGGCCATGGGCTGAAGGGAACACCCAAACTTCATCAGGAAATTACAGAAATGTTTTTTATCTGGTCGTTTACTTGGGTGGTAGGCTGAATAAGGGCCTCTCAAAGATGTTCATGTCCTGAACCCTGGAACCTATGGGTAGGCTACCTTACAAAGTCAAAGAGGTTTTGCAGATATGGTAAAGTGAAGGATCTTCAGATGAGGAGATCATCCTGGATTATCTGTGTGGGTCCAACGTAATCATAAGGGTCCTCATAAAAGGGAGACAGGAGGATCAGAGTCAGAAGGAGCAGATGTAAGGACAGAAGCAGAGGTCAGAAGAGAGAAGATGTAAGCTTGCTGCCTTTGAAGGGGGAGGAAGGGGCTGTAAGCCAAAGAGTGAAGGCGGCCTCTAAAAAACTGGAAAAATCAAGAATCAGATCCTCCCCTAGAGCCTCCAGAAAGAAGCAGCCCTGCCAAGTGCATTTTAGATGTCTGACCTCCTGAACTTTACAGAATAGAGAACAGATGTGTGCTGTTTTTCTATGCAAAACTTTCAGTAATTTGCTTCAGGGATGGGCATAGGAGATTAATAAGCATTTGGTAGCTGAAAAGCTTGGTAGGAGAAGCTAATGAGGTATGCAGACCGTGGAGCTGCTGTGGAAGCCTGCAGGATGGCCGAGAACATGGGCTTTTCATCCCGTACAACAAGCTGTGTTACCCAGTGGATCAGACAGTACATTAGCAAGTCAGATTATTTCATTTGGGTGCCTCCACAGAATGAGAGGTTACTCATACTGCGCGGATGGTTTTCAATTGTCTCAGATTTCCCTATTGTTATAGCATCATAATAACAAGCACATCACAGCCACTCTCCATCGGGTAGCTAGTAATTACCGTTATGTAAGTATCTCATATGTTGAAACTGCAGAAAACATTCGAAGCCGGGGGTGGGAGCGTTGGGGAGAGACTCGGCTGGAATATCTGTAGAAGGAAGCTCATCTTCTCTGTAGGGTCTGTTGACCAGATTGTAGGGGTTTCATAGAACTGCCCCAGTATTCCTTCTTATGTCGTCTGGTGTTTCGAGGGTTCACATGAACTTGAAAGTACCTTGAAAATTGCAGAGCAGAAGGTAAGTGTTAGTTGCTATCATTTTTTAATTTGGTAGGCAGAAGACAGCCACTGGAGATCTCAGAGCAGGAGAATGGAAAGATCTCCTTGCTTGACAACAGGAATTCTCAAAGTTGGCTGCACGCTAGAATTGCTTGGAAGCTTTAAAGAAGAATATCAGGGCTTCCCTGGTGGCGCAGTGGTTGAGAGTCCGCCTGCTGATGCAGGGGACACGGGTTCGTGCCCCGGTCTGGGAAGATCCCACATGCCGCGGGGTGGCTGGGCCCGTGAGCCACGGCCGCTGAGCCTGCGCGTCCGGAGCCTTTGCTCCGCAACGGCAGAGGCCACAGCAGTGAGAGGCCCGCGTACCGCAAAAAAAAAAAAAAAAAGAATACCAGCGTCTAAGCCACACTCCAGACCAATTAAATCAGAATATCTCGGGCGGGACCCAGGCTTTGTTTTAACTGCCAGGGCAAAGAACCACAGCTTTAAAGAACAATTTATCTGGCAGTGGTGTAATAAGTGCAGGGAAGGGAACAAGAAGATGGATGGATAGATAGATAGATAGATGATATATCAGTTTCCTAGAGCGGCCATAATAAAATTACCACAAACCAAGTGGCTTAAAATAACAAAAATTTATTGTTTCATAGTTCTGGAGGCTAGAAGTCCACAACTGAGGTGTCGGGAGGGCCGTGGTCCTCTGAAGGCTCAATGGGAGAATTCTTCCTTGTCTTTTCCAGCGGGTGTTCTTTGGCTTGTGGCTGTGTCACTCCAGACTCTGCCTCTGTCTTCACGAGGCCTTCTCCTCTGTCTCTTCCCTCTTATTAAAAGGACACTGGTCATTGAATTTAAGACCCACTCTAAGGCAGTATGATCTCATCCCAACCCTTCACTAATTACATCTGTAGAGACCCTAATAAGGTCACATGCTGAGGCTCTGAGTGGACATGAATTGCGGGGGGGCGCTTGTTCCTCTCACGACATATAGATAGATGCCACGTAGATGCCAGACAGACGGACAGGTGAAAGGTGAAGGTAGTGTTGAGGAGGTGAGCACACCCATGCTCCTTCCTTGCTGATCCACTTCTGAAAAAGGAAGGAGGTGCAGATGTTCACAGATGGTCAGCAGTAGAGCACTCCCGTTCTGTTCTGTGGAGGGAGAAAAATTAAGGGAAGGGGAAATGATGCAAAGGGCAAAGCCAAGAAAGTGAGAGAAGAGTCGTATCCACACACACCCGTATCCAGATGGAGAATACCTCAAGAGTCAGGTGAAATAAAAAAAAAAAAATCCACACATGAGGTTTTTTTTGTGGAGTAATAACCACCTCCTCTTCTGAACTTACATACTACCTTTAAAGTCAGCTGTAGGTATAAATGTAAATAGCACTTCCTGGAGCGCCTCCTGGGGTAGCTCAGCTCACGCTGAGCACCTAATTTGACTAGTGCTGGAAAGGTTCTGTTCCTTTTCTACTGACGAAGCTGATCGTTTGGGTTAAGTTGGTGGAATGGTCTGTGTTTTTGTTTTTCTCCTTCAGAGATATTTCTAGGCCCTAGAAAGAGGCTAGAAATACTGAGTAAGGTGCTATGCTGCTTAAAAGTGTTTCTTATTCTCCCCTCGGTCCTTTGTGTGCGTGGGAGCTGAGAGGTGTGGGAAAGTGGTACTCTCTCTCAAGCAGAGGGGACCTGACTCACCCTGCTTCTCCAGCTCTCCGAGACCAGGCTGGGGTGGGGGCAGAGCTGAGGATTGCTGCGCGAGGGAAGTGACATCATGCCGGAGAGAAGATTCCCTGGATGTGACCCTTTTTCACAGTTACCTTTGTTTTAGACAGCATCTCACCTCCTCTCCCATTTGGCCATCCTCCCCAGCCCTGGTTTCCTCAGGCAGAACACTCGCTTTCTCTATAGAGTTGAGGAAAGGAACCAAGCTCACTGTCCATAGTGAGCTACCCGAGGGGGTGACAACGGCTACTGCTTTTTTTTTTTTTTTTTTTTTTTCGTTACGCGGGCCTCTCACTGTTGTGGCCCCTCCCGTTGCGGAGCACACGCTCCGGACACGCAGGCTCAGCGGCCATGGCTCACGGGACCAGCCGCTCCGCGGCACGTGGGATCCTCCCGGACTAGGGCACAAACCCGTGTCCCCTGCATCAGCAGGCGGACTCTCAACCACGGCGCCAAGAGGGAAGCCCAGCTACTGCTTTTTTGAAATGACAAAGTAAACAGATTTTTTTTTTTTAGGAACTCTGAGGCTGATACTTATCAATGAGTTTATCCAAGTCTCAAACAATGAGGGACTAGATGTTGGGTCACGCTAGATTTGCAGTTCATGCACCCGAAATAAAAGTCCAGCTTCCTTGCCTACTGTGTGACCTCGAGCAGGCGTCTTACTATTGTGTGTCTCTATCTTCTCCTCTGCAAGGTGGTCCGTTGCAGAGCTGTTATGGGGATTATATGAGATGATGTATGTAGAACACTTAGCATCGTGTCTGACACGTTGGTGACCCCTCCGTGAAGGGACTTGATACTTGAGGGCATCTCCTCTTGGTCAATGCAGATTCCCCAGACTCAAGACTGAATGGAATCAGGGCCCTCTTTTCCAATATACGAACCAGTGGTGGATAAAAAAACAAGACCCAAACCATACAATGATATTAAGCTCATGAAATAAATGTTACCCCGTAATGTCAGCCACCTCCAAGTATTTACCAGAAACCAACTTTCCGTATGTGCACCACATCTTACACGAGAAGGTCATATTCTAAACAGGATGATCTCATCCCACCATTAGTGAGTAAACTGATAAAATATTGAAAGGCCCATGGACCCATTTTTCTCCATTTTTGAAGACCTTTTGAAAGGAGGAGGGGTGGCAGTAGATAAACATGAATCACTTAAAATTCTACAGAGTAGTAGAGGGTAGCATTTAAAATAATTCAAAAGAGTAATATCTCATTATTTTGGAGTTAATGCCCATTGAAAGAACACTTTGAAATAGTCCTCGGGTCTCTCATTCTTGCTTTCCTTAGTTTACACCTTTGGTAAATGTAATTGTAATACACTTGCATTCTTATTATTCACTTACATCTTTATTTATAAAATACGTTTTTCTTTTTCTTTTTTTCTTTTTCCGGTACATGGGCCTCTCACTGTTGTGGCCTCTCCCCTTGCGGAGCACAGGCTCCGGACGCGCAGGCCCAGCGGCCATGGCTCACGGGCCCAGCCGCTCCGCGGCATGTGGGATCTTCCCGGACCGGGGCACGAACCCGTGTCCCCTGCATCGGCAGGCAGACTCTCAACCACTGCACCACCAGGGAAGCCCTAAAATACGTTTTTCTTTTAAAAGTATTTTAAACTTGTTACATAATTTGGAATCTTCAATAAATTGGAAACTTCAAGTCTGCTCTTTGCCTACCCCACCGCAGGCACACACCTAATTAATTTTAAATTGAGATTTTACTGTGCTAACAGTCTTCAGCGTGACAAATTAGCATGCTTCTGTCTTGTGGAGTATTTGTGAAGATTAGTTAATGAGTCATATATTTCTTATGCCTAAATCATTCCCAGGGAGTAATTTAGGTGTTTAGGAAGCATGCTAGTTACCATTTTTAGGACCCTGGAGACCATTTAGTGCATTGCTGCTGCACCAGTGGCCTCAAGGTGTTAACATACCCCTTCGGAAGCTTATCCGTGACACGTTCCCCTTTTGTTAAAGCAAACAGACCCCAGAGACCCTAGTGGAAGCAAGATGAGAAGGCTGCCCTTGTGAATTACAGATGACAAATTGAGGCCCAGAAATGTCAAGTGACCCGCCCAAGGTCACGCGAGCACACCGGAGCTGGGATTCAAAGTTTCCTTTGCAGTGGCCCCTCCCCCCAGGGGAAGGGGCCAGCTCCCCAAATTGGTTCAACATTCCACATCCTGGGGAGAGCCACTCACAGCACACTCTGCGAACATTTCTTTGGGGCAACTCTGAGTCACTAGGACTTGCAAGTCCATGTTCATGTTGTATTGCTCTGCACAGTCACGTAGAAATAAATGCCCTGTGTTACGTATTCTCGCTGGGAGGTGGAGAGGCCGGTGGGGACAAAGCTTGCGACAAAGATGGGCCAAAAGCAAACAAAAAAGGCTGTGGAAGCAATGCTGCCATCTAGTGAGACATGTTTTAGCTCATCTGAGAGACAGACTGAACACGCCTAATACTAGGAATCTCACCATGAATTATATTAATTTCCTAAGATGAATAAGAGGCAACAGGGCCCTTTCCTTGTCAACAGTGTGGTCTTGAACGGAATAGTATATGTTTAAACTCAATGTCCTAACACACATTCTTTAGAAAGGACCCCGTTGGCCAAGATCTCCAGTGAAGATGGAACTCGGTTTGGGGTAGTGGACAGGGTGCCCAGGTCTGCATGGAGGTCTGGCTCACCTGCTTATTAACTGAGTGACATTTTGCCACATAAAAGTATCAATATCTCGTTTTATAGTATCTCTCTCCTAAGATTGTTTTAAGGATTAGGTTCATTCATTCTAATTTTTTTTTTTACTTCTAAGCACTGGATTTTAATGAAATTTTAGGCACACACACACACACCCACGCACACAAAATGAGATCCCATACTGAGAAATTCTACAAAATTGGCCTGATCGACTATTCATACAGCATGACTCTCTGCCTACCTGCAGCCTAACAAGACATTTGAAGGTGAGGTAGACATACCTGGAACAATGCACATAAGCCTGAAAAAAAATGGTGAACTGGTGATCGGAAGACTGAGGCATCCCTGTATCTGAGCTCAGATTCCAGCAGTCACGATATGATGACCATCTCGAACACGGCTGTTTCGCAGGGCTCACTCTGTAGCTTCAAGATTCGTTCAGAACCCATTTCAGCTAAGATTGTGTATCAGAGTTTTCGTTGAAGACAACAGTTTTCTTGTTTTCCTCTAAGGACAGATTGCACTTTTTCAACTAAATAGCCTTTTTGGTAGAATGCTTCAGTGGCGTAGGTGCTTTGAGGGATTAATTACTGCCGTCAGGTTAGGTGGACCACTCCCTCCAGACACGCTGTTCAAAATTCAGGGCCGAGTCCACCGTTTATGAAACTGGCCGTTTAGAAGCAGCAGCCATGTTGTTGAGTCCCTTCGGAGGTAAGAGAGGGACAGAGAACAGGGAAATGAAAATTCTTGTCCACAAGTAATGAGTAGAAAAGATCGATGGGGGTAGCTGGTGCTTTGTGGAAAAAATGAGGGGCAGGGGACGCTGGCCTCTAACAAGGGTAGTTTCGAAGCTTTACTGTTCTAGAAAAAGGGCAGCAAATCCACTTGCTACTGAGGAGGGACACTGATTGGTTGCTGAGAGTGTGGCCGGTTGGCTAAAAAGGGCAGGAAGAGTTTCAGCCATCGAAATGACCTTTGCTTTGGGGACCGTGGGGACGGTAGAGTGCAATGAACCACAAATCTTAATTCCATCTCCACTTCTGCCACTTACTTCATGACCCTGGGCAGTTTCTCCATTTACAAAGAGGACAACTGGAGCCCCATTCTACCCTCAGCTGTGTCAGCCTGTGAAAAGACAGCTGAGCTTTTAACATTTCACACTCCCCTAGCGGGGTGCTCATCCTTTTTCTGGGTTGGTTTCTCTCCAAAGTTATCAAGTTCACTGTCTCTCAACTTGCAGTTCAATATGCACATATTGAGCCGTATGTGCATGTTATTGATTTAGTTTCATAGTAATAAGAATAATAATTACAGCTAACACTTAACTGAGTGCACACCATATTCCAGGCACAGTGCTTGCTGCAGAGGAATCCCACACTTCTGAACTCCGAAAAATTTAGTCAACAAATGTGTTATTCAGCATGTACTTAGTCATTCGTTGGAATTAAGAAGTTTGGTAGATAGCATTTCTACAAGTTAATAATATAAGTTTTATATTAATAGTAAACTCGATGAGGGAGTTCTGGTCTTATCTGATTTCAATATTAAGCAAGTCCTATCCTGACGATTGTCCTTATTTAGTGACTAGTCTTTGGTCTTCATTCTCCTCACCTCGCCCAGTGTCCCATCTCTCTTCTTCTTTCTTCCTTTTTTATTTTAAATTATACAATCACCTCTTGAGACTTCTAAGACTTAATTACTTAGGTTGAAAATTATTCATACGTTTCCCCTCATTCTACCCTTATATTTTCATTTTAACACAGTTTATTTGCGTCCCTGAGAAAGGGTGGGCAAAGGGAATAAAAGGACTTGCAGTGAAAATCAGTCAATTCTATCACTTGTTAGCAATTTATAGAAAATATTTGGCAGAAAAGGCAATGGAAACTAAGATGGACTAATTAGAAAGGAAGTCACATATTTAAACATCACAAACCTTTCAACCTCTTCAAAGTAGCTGCTAACTTGTAATTATGCAATAGGCTCAGTGGAAAATGAACCAACACAGCATTCGGGGTTAATTGGTGTAAATGTATTAATTACAGAAACTACTCATTAAATGTTTTATAAGGTATATATGTTCCTAGCATAATATCTATTGAATACACATACACTGAATATATATATATTGTAAACATGTAACACCTATTAGAACCAAGTATTTAAACTCTCTCGCATACTGTTACTTCATAGCACCCTGAATCTACACCCCTGCTTGTTATCATTAGGAAGGCACATCTGGGGACAGGATTACAAGAAGGTGGAAAGGAGAGCAGATATGTGAAGCCACAGTGATATCATGAGAACGGTGTGTTGCAGGCTGGTGAAGAGGCAGAGGACCGAGGTGGCATTGACAATGGGCCACGTGTGGGCTCCATTCCTACACACTACGTACAGGGCCCTGGTAGTTGGGCAATGAGAAGCCACATGTAGATACAACTCTTTGGGTAGTAGGGTAGCGATGCTACTGCTAACAGGGAGAGAGAGGGAAGTGGGCAGACCACTGCTTTGGGAGGTGGTGAGGCCCGGAGAAAGATGGCAGCAGAGGGCTTGGGTGAGGGATGACTGATTCCACGGATGTTTAGGATAAAGCCCCAAGACCTTGAGGACGGTGGGACAAAGAAGAGGATAGTTGAGGAGGACACCTGGGTTTCTGCGTCGGGTGCCACATGGTGGTGAGCTGTTTACTAGTTCAAGGAAGGCTGAAGGGGTGAGGCCGAGGGAAGACACAAGAAGAGTTCGGGTTTGAACACCTGGGCTCCAGGATATCTGTGGGACCCTGGTCCAGAGGCAGATGTGAATGAGAGTCGGCAGGGTTAGAGGCAAGGCTGCATTGTGTCTAGGAGGTAGGTACAGATGAGGCTAGGCCGTAAGAGAAGCTGGAGAAGCTGTTTCTTCCAGAGCCCAGGTCTTCTGGCTTTGGTCAGTGTCTTCTCCACGGTACTATTCTGTCGTGTCAGTCCTAGACATGAAAAGCAGGGTCATTATGTTATAACCACACTGTGTTAAGTCATACATTTATTCATCCATTCAGCAAACATTTTTTGAGCCAGACACCATACTAGTTCCTGGGGATACAAAGCACAGTGCTTTAGATAGCTGAGGTAGGGCTTTGCCTGTTATCAGTGTGTCTTGGTGTAGGAGGTCAGTGAGGGATGATGGGCTGTTCTAATTGGCTGTCCTTTACCTGCACGTGTGTGTGTCTGTGTGTGTGTGTGTGTGCACATGTGTGTGTAGGGGGGGCAGCCAGTAGTGTTCTTTTTTTTTTTTACATCTTTATTGGAGTATAATTGCTTACAATGGTGTGTTAGTTTCTGCTTTATAACAAAGTGAATCAGTTATACATACACATATGTTCCCGTATCTCTTCCCTCTCGCGTCTCCCTCCCTCCAGGAGTGTTCTTAAAGTAGCACTGAGTGACTCCTGTGGCCTCGATGGTGGGCAGGCTCTGTGACCCTAACTACTGGGCGGTGGGCCCAGAGGGCTCCTGACGCCCAGCTGGGGTGCAACTATGGAGGAAAACTAGACCCTGACCACCCACAGTGCAGAAGGATCTCACCCTCACCCTCCTCCACCCTGAGCTTGGTGTCCATAAACACTGCAAGGGTCACAGGGATCCCACTAACTGGCTTCACTACCTGTATTAGCACTGTTTCCTACTTTAAACAACCTCCTTTTTAATGCTGTTCGTTGATAAGATAAGTGATGAGTAACTTCATCAGCTTAACCTATGACAAAAGTCACGAATCATTTTGTCACTCTCTGATCCTGGGAGGAGAAAGACAGTTCAGTTGAACAATAGATTCAAGTCAGTATTTCCTTTCATTCAGTGTTCTGAGACACTCACAATATGCCAGGTATCAGGGACTGGGATGTAAAGATGAGTGAGGCTTAGAGCACAGCTCTCTGACGAAGGTCAGACTGGGGTCAGTGCCAGGGCAGAAGCAGAGGCGCCATGCTGTGGGAAAACAGGGTGGGACCCAGATAGGAATTCCATCCGGGTATCTGGAAAAATGCATCTCAACATCGGTTATTTATATAGCTATGGATTAGGTGAACTGTTTATCTAACTGAGCAGTAATCCAGAAATAAATAGTAGATGTTGTATTATTAGAGGAAGTAGAGGTATAATTACCCTGTCTAGCTCTTGATTCCACCTTTAGAAATATCTCTCTGCTGCCCTTGTCTGCGTGTATTATCAGCAGGCAGAGCTGCCCTGACACCTCCCCCCGAGGGTAACTGGGTGCCGCTGTGACCCTGTGCAGGCAGGGCAGAATGGGAAGGCACCAGAGATCTAGCCCAAGTCTCACTTTTCTCCCTCATCCGCTTCACCCAACCTCTGGTTATTCACCCAGGAAATGTTAAGAGTCCTGGGCTGCAGTTACCAACTTTGGTCTAATATGTGCTCATATCTTTGGGGGCTCGAATAGGCCATTTTGAACCCTTGAGTTAAAAGGTCCTCTGGTTCCATGCCGCCCCCTTCAGACACTGAGAAGCAGATCAGTTACCGCTCTTCCTGGTGAGTCTTCCATGCTCATCTGTATGAGACCAAAGGTGTGACATGGAAACTATGGTGACTGAGATGTTCTGGCACATGAAGTTCACGTTTAGTATTTGGGGAGAATTAATCTTACAGGACAAAGGCCCATGATCTGAACATTTTAATATTTTTATTGTAGGATTAAAAAAAAAACCCACCTTCTGACAAGATTTACATTATAACGTTCTGGATCTATACGTTTTGAAGAAATAGAAAAGTAGATAAAGTAGCTCACACTGAAAATAGTTTTCCTCGAAAAATAAGACTAAAGTGATTATTCGAATAATGCACTTTTAATTACTGAAGAAAAAACAGCTACTTTAAATGCCCAGTCACATAAATGTCATAGTCCTGATTTGCCCAGATTTGCTCTTTTTTCTCTTACCTTTCACATGTGCTGCTGTTAGCGTTTATCGCTGTGTTTGGAAACTGCCAGGGTAATGACTGTGTTAATTTATCTGGTCCAGTGTATTTTCACCAGAAACAGGAGGGTGACTGAGTCGTTCCTTCCACATCTCTCTCCCGCCTCCCCTGGAGAGGAGTGAGTTAAGTCATCATGGAAAGATGGCGCTTGGGCTGTTCTTTCTGGGGACAGGCTTACCAGCCCTCCTCTCATATCCCTTTTTTCACCGTTACGAATCTAACCTTTCAATTCCATTCGTCCAAAATTGTATTTCTGTCAGGAATGCTGCTCTAAGTCTGTGTTTATTCTAGGAGGGAAGATAGCCAATCAACGGGTTGGTTCTGAACCTTGGACCTGACCACAGAAAAGCTACCGTGGGGTGTGAAGTGTGCCCCCGTCCCTATAAGTCTGTCTCTGTAAGTTGACCCTGGAACAGTGAGCATTGGGGAAGAGAGGCAATGACCCTGTTTGAGTGAGGCTTACAGTCAGCAAGAAAGCTTAATCCAAGGAATGTCATTTCCTCTCAGATGGGGGAGGATTTCTATTACATCTAGTGTTTAATAATTCAAGAGTTCACACTGTCCACTCTCAAAAAAGCTCATCTTCGTGTATGCACATTCACACGTGCACACAAGCACACAACTCTCCTGGCAGAACTGGAATAAGTTATAACTTATCTACCTTTACTACTAGAATTGGCTGACAAAAGAGCTATAGCTTATATTATATCAACATTAAAAAAGAAACGTTTCAAGCTCATTTTACATAACCATGATTATCCATTGAAGGGGTATTCTAATCCTTTGAGTATCTGAAGCAGTAAATTATGTTTTGGAAGAATGCTTAAATTACTTACGATGTTTAAATTTTTTAAAAAATTGTCTTTTTATCCGTTTTTAAAATCTAAGTTATACCTGCACATAAGTTAAAGGGTTAAATCATTTGACAAGACTTGATATGAAGGACACCAGTCCACCACTGGGAATGCAGTGGGCATTTCCTGCTTCCATTAATATCTATTTCCATATCCTATCATTCCTATGTTCCTACTAACTTGATATAGTTAGTTTTAGACTACCTATTACAGCAGCTCTCAACGTGTACTCTGTGGACCATTTGAGTCCCAAGATCCTTTCACTGGGTCCATGAGTTCAAAACTATTTTTATGTAACATTCAGACATCCTTTGGCTTTTTTTTTTACTGTGTGGACATTTGCTCTGATGGTGTAAGACCACGATGGGTGAAACTGCCAGTGTCTGCATGAATCCAGGCAGGGGCACCAAACTGTATGAGTCACTGTATTCTTCATCTTTTAATTACTGAAGAATTACAATTACACATTTGGAGGTTTTTTTTAAAGTACATTTCCACTTAAGAATGTCCTTGATGAAGCAATAAAAGTGATTAATTTTATTAAACCTAGAAATGTGTGTTGAAATGTGAGGTACTTCAGTGATGTACAATGGTTGTCTCGGGGGGAAAACACTTATGCAATTGTCTGAGTTGCAAGCTCCTGGCCTTTTTCCCCCTGTGGAACACATTTTTACTTGAAAGAATAACTGACAGGCAAATCATAGTCATTCAGACTTAAGTATTTTGCAGACATTTTCTCAAAAATGAATGCAAGGGCTTGCTATTTAGAGGAAAACAACTGATGGGCTAGGTTTACCAGTGAAAAACTTTGAGCTGTCAGTTGAAGGCTCAATTTTGGAAAACTTGATTTTTCCACCATGAGCCTTGAAAGCTTCCCAACACTTAAAGACTTCTCTGATAAGATTAGTGGTGATAATAACAAATGTGATTTTTTTATATTGCATAATAGAATGTATCAACATCTGGAAGATATGTATAACTCAGTAAATCAGTATTTTCCAAATGACCATTGCATTATGTTACAAAATCTTGTAACATTATGTCCATTCAAAGTGCAAGGTAGCCTAATGGATTTTAGTACGACAAAGTGCTAAATATTTATCAATGTAATTTCAGATTGCTCATTTCAGTGAACCTTTAGGAAACCACCATTTGTCAATTTTTAGTGTAGTATCAGAGAAGAATATCCACAATTATCTGAAAAGGCTATTAAAATAGTCCTCCATTTGCCAACTTTATATCCATATGAGGTTGGATTTTCTGCATATGTTCAACTGAAACAACATACCCAGACATAATCCACAAACCATAAGCCAAACACTAAAGAGATTTGTGAGCTAGTGGGAAGCAGCCGCATAGCACAGGGAGATCAGCTCGGTGCTTTGTGACCACCTAGAAGGATAGGATAGGGAGGGTGGGAGGGAGACCCAAGAGGGAGGGGATATGGGGATATAAGTATACGTATAGCTGATTCACTTTGTTATACAGCAGAAACTAACACAACAATGTAAAGCAATTATACCCCAATGAAGACGTTAAAAAAAAAAAAGATTTGTGAAAATGTAAATCAACCTTCTCATTAAATTTTTTAACAAGGGAAAATAAATATATTTCATAAAATGTTACTTATGCCAACATATAATGAGCTTATTGTTATTTTAAAATAAATAAATGCATATATATTTTAAGTTTTAGTTTAATTTCTAAAATGGTGAATATTGATAGTTTTAAGAGAGAGCAACCTGTCTAGACTGTGCAGGTCATAAATCTGGGAAAGAAATCTTGAGCAAGATGTCATGATCATTTTAGCTGATATGTTTGAACATTTTAAGGACGGAGTTATAGAACACAGAGGAGAGTTTGGGGTTGAATTAGTGATAAATACACAGAAAACTAAGCAAGTTGAAAAACAGAAATATTATGCCATAAAAGAAAGCTCTTTGGGATCCTCAATAATTTTGAGATTGTAAAGGGTTCCTGAAACTGACCAGTTTGAGAATCACCGACCTATTGCTTAACCACCGAGGAACATGAGGGTTTAATCCTCTTTCACCACCACCCACCCGACTCCTACACCACAGATATGCTCACTTCTTGTCTTCCCATTGCTCCAAATTTTGGTTCAATTATTATGACTATATAAAGACTGTATAAAGGTATTGCTATGACACAGAAAGGCTGTCTGCAGCTGACCCATAAAACTGTGATTACTTTTCCTTTAAGTATGCAAGTGGGGCAGATTTTTCGATCCTGTGGGTCTGAAACATCTCTGTTCTTTCTTGACACTTGATTAATAATTCTTGGCTGGGTAATAGAGTTCTAGGTTGGAAGTCATTTTCCCTCAGAATTTTAAAGGCACTCTCTAATGGCCTTTTGGCTTCCTGTGTTAACGCTGAAATCTGTATCTTGATCGTTTATATAGAACATTTCTCATCTCTCTCTTTCTCTTAAGAAGCCCTTTATCCCTAGTGCTGTGAAGTTTCACAGAGATGCATTCTGGTATGAATCTATTGCTATCTGTAGTCCTGGCGCCCCGTGGGCCTTTCCATCTACAATCTCATGTTGGCCTCTTCTAGGATATTTTCTTTAAATATTTGTTTGATAGTTTTCTTCCCCTCTATTTTCCTTGTTTATTTTTTTCTGGAGCTCCTATTATTAGGTCTTACGGTCTGGTTTAAAAAAAAATTACGTTTGCTTTCCTATCTGCCAAACTCTTCTTCATTTTCCTGTATTTTCTGGAGGATTTCTTCAATTTTATCTTTTAACTATTTTAGTAACGTCCTCATTTCTGCTATCATTTTTAATTTCCCAGAGCTTCTTTTTGTTGTTGTTACTGTTCTTCTCCAAATCTTCCTTTTTTAAATGGCATTCCATTCTTACTTTATGGATATAATATTTTTATTCATCTCTCTGAGAATATTATTGAATGGGTTTTGTTTTATTCTGTTTTAGTTTTCTCTATATCTCTCTTTCCTCAAGATGGCTTTGTTTCCTTTTCTCTTTTGTATTAGATGCTTTCCTCAAATATTTGGTGATCGTTGGCTGACTGATCATATTTATAAAGGAGGCATAAAATAGCTGAATGGAGGAGCATGGGAGGGGATTGAGTGTGGTCTTACCTGTACAGTAACAGGTCTTATCTGTTACCTGAAGGAGACATTTTAAATTTTTTCTTCAGTTCTTTTCTTTGGAGAGTCAGAAAAGACTCTTCTTCTACGCTGGTGGGTGCCTGTTTTCTGGGACCTGAGAGGAAAAAGACAAGGGAGATCTCCAATTCAATATGTAAACTTTGACTTAATTGCTCTTTTCTTAGTTCCTTGCACTTAACTGTGCCTAGTGGGTTTTAGTCTAGAGACCCTGGGATTTATCATCTCAGAGAATAAACCTTTAGACTCTGCCGGGGTGGGAAGGTGCAACCACCCAGAGCAGAGGAAGGGATCTGGAGCTCTAACTACTTCTTTTTTTTTTAAACATCTTTATTGGTTTACAATTGCTTTACAATGGTGTGTTAGTTTCTGCTTTATAACAAAGTGAATCAGTTATACCTATACATATGTTCCCATATCTCCTCCCTCTTGCGTCTTAAGCAGACTTTAAAAACCAATCCCTTTGCCTTAGCTTCCTCACACCTACTTCCAGTGGAGCCATCAATTCTTGAGCCTTTTAAGGGTTTTGAGGTGTAAACTGGGTTGTTTGCAGCTAGCTTGCCCATCACTGGCTTGGGACTCGTCTTTCTTGGGTCTGCTAACTTAGTTACTACTCACCGATCCGGGTTCCAGCTTCCAAAATTATATTGCAGTTGCTTCCTTTCCCATTTTCTTTGGCCTTGTAAGTTTATGTCCTTTTCAGAATTCTTTATTGTCATTTTATTAGGGTTTCAGGAAAGAGCAGTCCCAAGTGCATGTATTGAACCCACCATCCTTAACCAGAATTTTTTTTTAATATTTAAAAAGCATAAAAAGTATCTTTAATATTTAGTATTAAAATAAAAATATCTTTAGCATTGTATTAGTAGGTGAAATTGCTAGTAGTAAGAAGTATTTATTCAGACCCTACTACTTCTTGAACAAAGTTATTTATTTAAAAAAATTATCCATACCTGCAATATTATAGACCTAACAAAAGTAAGCAGTTCCATTTTGGTTCCAACATTGAACAATCATAATGTAATATCAGGTTCAAACGCAAGTAGATCTGGGCACATGTATGTGTTGAAGATAAAGCAACTACTGGGGTGTTTTAAGGATGCGCTGGTTTTTGAGGATGGAATTTTCTATGATCTTGATTTACTTGATTTGGCCAATTCTTTTCCTTTCCTTTCCCAGAAACAGGTCACATTATGACATAAAAGTAAAAGTTCAGTAGTATAGCAGGGACACAATGTCAGGAAAATATGGAACTTCTTTGTTCACTGGGAAGTGAACCAGGTGCAAGTAGACTTCCTTGGACACTGCTACCTGGGAACAAGCCCTAAAGACCCCGTGGTGTGCTGGAACCCATGCCTGGGCCATGGTGGGAGAATTTACACCTTAGACATGGGCAGTGCTGCAAATCAAGATATTTTTTCCTGGTTTTAAAATCCACACCAGCACATCATGCCTAGACCTGACGTTACTCTCAGGGCAGTCTGGTGTACTCCCAAAGCTTCATGATCATGTCATTAAGTCAACATCACAGACATTGTATTTACTTGTCATACTGTGGCCCAGGGAAGCCAGGTGATAAAGTGGGAAAAATACAAAATTTGGAGCCAGAAAGCTTGACATTTAGATCCTTCCACAGCTACTTCTAGCTCTGTGACCTTTGGCAAACTTCTCTTGGCCTCAACTTCACTTTCTGAATCTGTAAAACAGGGAAAACCAATGTCTACCTAGCAGGATTGTTGTAAAAATTAACCCCAGTGACAGTTATTGTTACATCTACATCCTCCCCAGCTACATCCTACAGAAAGCCCTGGCTCTGTGGGCAGGTACCTCTGTGGTCTATTTCTGTTTCCCAGCAGGGCTGTGACATCATTAGTTAGTGTCCTGATTTTCATAACAAAATACAAACTTTACCTTTTGTTTATCTGGTCTCTAAATTTTATGAAGCTGCTCGTTCAAGAATGTAGGATCAGTGCACTTCAGACTCTCACGAGAGTATAACCTGAAGCTTCCTTCTCTCCAGGGCTCAGAATCCCGGAGGAGGAGGTTTGGTTAAGGGTCAATCGTTTAAAACACTACTTACAAATTATGCAGCTATTCTAAGTTACATCTTGGAGTAAATTAAAATACTGAAGAAGATATTTACATATTTGGGCCAAATCAACTTAACCCTTTTTGTAATCACCCACTCTGAACTGTGTCTTGATCTGCTACCTTCAAGCTTGCATCAGAAATTACTACAAAAAACCAACTATTTTAATGTTGCTCAGCATTTGCTGTGAATTTTGAGTAGGAACACTGATTATCCATTGCACAACTCCATGTCCCTGGTTTACATTGCCCTACACAAGACCTCTGTCCTTGGTACAGGCAATCACCTTTTCTCTCCCAAGGAACTGGTCTGTTTCATCCTCATAATCCGGAGTTTTGAGACTCGCAATATTTCCCTATTCACCTTTGCAACAGGAACATTAGGATCAAGTTTTGAAATTAATCATGAAAACAATGTAAACATGTCGTTTGGCATGGTAGATCTCTCCAGACCCTATTTTCTGCACGATCATTTCTATTTTAGTAATTTTGTTGCTTTTGTCCTTTTTTTTTTTAACGACATGACAAATTCCTTTTGGAAATAGATGAATAAATAAATGAATGAGTTGTGAATGAGTGAAGGAAGGTTAGTGACAGTTTCATAAACTGTAGTGTGAGGCACAGTTGGAGGATTTTAGGCTGGACAGAAGACAGAGGCGGACGAGAAAATGTCTTCAAGCGCTTGAGATGCTGTATCTTGGAAGAGACAGTGGATGCTTTTTATTGCTCGGTAGGATAGAAAAAGAGCCAGTGCACAGACTATCCGTTAATTGAGTCATTCATTCCCAAGTTATTTCTTGTGTGCCTGCTTGTCCAGGCACTGATGAAGCAAAGTTCCCTTCCCTTTTCCTGCTTTCAGATTTCTTCCCTTTTAGGGAAGCAGTTTTTATCTGACTGCAAAGGAGAACTTTCTAAACATCAGAGTTATCAAATCGTGGATATGTGTGTATGTATCGAATACATCTATTGCCTTGCAAAAAGTAGAGAGCTTCCCGTCTCATCTCTGGAGGATCCTGAAAAGGGGCTGAATGACCCTGTAGCCTGAAAGGTACCCCTGCATCAGGGGAGAGGGTGGATTTGTTGACCTTTAAGGTTTGGCCCTGCTCTGCTTCCATGATTCTCTTTGACTTGGAGGTTTTGGTGCTAAGATTGAGGATCATTTTGTTTCAAAATAAGTAGGTTTTCAGCGGGTGGGGAGAGGGAAGGCAGTAAAAAATGCCTCGGCAAGCCAGTTCCTTTACTCGGTGGTCCCGGGGATTCCCACAGGTACCTTAACCCTTGATAATCCGGGCTCCTGGTGGCGGCACTGTTGGCGGCCAGGGTTCCAAGGAGCGTGTGGTTATCTCCTTACGGAGAGTCTTAATCAGCTTTCAGAGCCACTGTGAGCATTGCTTTAACCATTGACAGACTTATCCTGCATCTCCCCTCACCCAACCCCGGAAATGAGAGTATGAGAAGGACACCTGGGCCGATCGGAGAGCCAACGCCCAAAGCCCACATTCTTTCTATGGAGAAGACGGGAGGAGGGCCTCAGGCACAGAGCTGGAGCCAGGGGTGGGTTGTGGAGAGGCGAGCCCTTTGCCAGGTGGGAGTCGGGTCATCGCTTTGTGTCTTCTACAGTCAAATCCAGAGGCTTGCTGTGGGAATTAGGTAGGTAGCCAGGACGAGGAGCTGTGCAGTGTAAACTCCTAAAGGAAATTTGCTCAGAAGAATTTTTTCCCCACCATGTATATTCACTCTTAAAAGAATTAGAACAGTTTTGGAAATAATTTTTAACTTACAGAAAGTTTGCAAAAGTAAGTACAAAGGATATACCCATATTCCCTGCACTTGGTAACTATTGTTCACTTTTTTCTGAACCATTTCAGAGTAAGATGCATACACCATGGCCTTTATGTCTAAATACTTCATTGTGTATTTCCCAGGAAATAGGATATTCTTTTTGTTTGGTTTTTTTTTTCTTTGTGTTTTTTTGCGGTACGCGGGCCTCTCACTGTTGTGGCCTCTCCCACTGCGGAGCACAGGCTCCGGACGCGCAGGCTCAGCGGCCATGGCTCACGGGCCCAGCCGCTCCGCGGCATGTGGGATCTTCCCGGACCGGGGCAGGAACCCGCGTCCCCCGCATCGGCAGGCGGACCCTCAACCACTGCGCCACCAGGGAAGCCCTAGGATATTCTTTTGTGTAGCCAGAGTGCAGTTATCAACTTCGGTAAAATTAACTTTGATGAATAACTATAATCTACCATCCATATTCCAGTGTTTTCCAGTTGACCCAATAATATCCTTTATAGCACTGACTTCCCTCCAGTACAGGGTTTAGTGTAGATTAGTTTGCATCTAATTGTTATGTCTCTTTTTGAAGATCTTTTAACAGTGCCATTATTAGAGTTAATTGATTGTCTTAGTGCCTTTTTCTAAGTCTTTAGATAAAAACACTTCTAATCTTAGGGTATATTTCACTTACCACCATCCTTCCGTTCACTTGAAAACCAAGGCAGGATTCTCTGGAATCAAAACCCACTCCCATTCTAGAGAAAACGTGAGGTCGAAGGGAGAGGGGGTAAGGAAATTTGAGTGTGCATTTTATAGGTGGTTGACTTTTCCTTATTTGAGTTAAAACACACAAAAACAGATCAGGGACTTTGAGAGAATCCTCGATTTCCCCTGTTGTCAATCTGACTTATTGCCAAGAAGGACTTTCCTTCATCTTGGAGGAGAAAATAAAAACGTCATTTCAAGATTCTTTGTTTTATCTTGAGACAACACACTCTATGAATCTAGAAACAAAAACAAAACACCTTTACGTTTACTCAGAGCCCTTATTTCAGCCCTTATTTGCACGCATTTTATGAGTCAACAGCGACAACACACGGGATAATTAAGCCCTTCTATGCATGCAGTGCTTTGGTTAGCTCAGCAAAGGGTATAGTCAGCAATTCTGGTCTCTGCCCTCCAGAACAACTTGCTTAACATGCATCAGTATGCATTATTAAATATAATAACACCTCAAGTAAAAATATGACTAACACTTGCAAGACATAACACAGACTTAGAATTATTGGGGTGATTTTTTTTTTTAACATGGCAACATTTAACCACAGAAAAACAGTAATTTGCCAAAACTTACTTTAAAAAAATCAGAGACACAGTACCGGCTTTTTGGTTTAAACCCTTACTTTAAAAATACCCTATATGGGGACTTCCCTGGTGGTCCAGAGGTTGAGACTTCGCCTTCCAATATAGGGGGTGTGGGTTCGATCCCTGGTCGGGGAGCTAGGATCCCACGTGCCTCGGGGCCAAAAAACCAAAACATAAAACAGAGGCAGTGTTGTAAGAAGTTCAATAAAGACTTTAAAAATGGTCCACATTAAAAAAAAAAAATCTTAAAAACAAAAACGCCCTATACAAATGTCTTTTTTAGTATCTACTCTAAGAAACAGAGGGATGATGAAAGAGTAATAGAAGGTAGCATTGTTTTTAAAGGTTACAGAAGCTTAGTACATAGCTTCTTTGAGTGAAAAAAGTTAAGTGGAAAAGAATATAGCTTCTCATTTTCCCAAGGTGCAATTTTATACAGAAGAGACTTCACAGTGGTCTGTATTTAAGAGGCTGCAGGGGCTGTGAAGGCTGGTAGAGGATCTGATTGGTAACACTTTCTAACTTACCTCTGATAACTGTTGACATAGACTCTTTCTGGCTGCCCTAAGTATTTTGCCTTTTCAGCTGGCTTGCTTTCCCTTTGCTTATTTTACTATCAGTTATAAACAGGAAAAAAATTGGACTTTTAAAACAACATGTAATTTTAATATTTTCTGAGTTTATAATATGTTAGATTCACAGTTATAATCTGGGGGAGGTGTGCCCACAGGGTACAAAAGCAATCATATAAATCGTGAATTCTTTGAGATGATCTTTCCCAGGCTGGTCAACAGTTCTCTAGACCTTTGCTGTCCAGAGGGGTAGCCGTCAGTCATATGTGGCTACTGAGCATTTTGAGATGAGCCTAGTTTGAATTGAATTGGACTGTAAGTAAAATACACATTAGTTTTCCAAGACTTAGGACGAGAAAAAACAATGTAAAATATTCCATTAGTAAGATTTTTTTTAGACTGATTACATGTTAAAATGACAATATTTTGTATACATTGAGTTAAATAAAATATATTATTTAAATTAATTTCACCTGTTCCTTTTTACGCTTTTAATGTGGCTACTGCAAAATTCTGAATTACACATGCAGCTTGCTTTTGTGGCTCCCATTATGTTTCTATTGGACACTGCAGATCTGGAAAGAAAGAAAATATACAGCAAAAAAAAACCCCACACAAAACCCAACTCATTCAGTGTATTTTTAGAGTACATCACTGAAGGGAAAGCTGAAATATCCAATGATCCAATTTTTTTGGGGGGGGGGTTAGATTTGGATTTCATTAAACTTCTTTAATTACATCTATTGTAAATCTGCTCTAAGGTCCCAGTTGGGAAGAGAATTGAATCTTTTTGTTTGCTTAAAATTTTTTTCTGAGAAAATTCTGAACTCATTTCAAAAGCGATTTATTTTTAACAGCTTTGTAAAAAGCTTTCCATTTACTGAGATTGGAGGAATGATTAATACTGAGCTCTTAGGAGGCTAAAAAATTATGAAAATTATCCAGAAACTCCTGAAAGGACATTTCTGGTCTCCTGGAGAGGCATCCAGGGGGACGTAAGAGCCCTTAGAAGCCACAGATAGTCATCCACTTCCGTGTCCCCACCTTCCTTTCAATAAACGAAAACATTGGGAAAGATAAAATATTTATTCCTAAGGGTCTGTAACTGAATTGATGGATATAACTTGCTGGATGTTATTGCCTGTGTAAACCCATGTAACTGTGCACGTAAAGCATGTTTTTATTAGTTCCTACATAAAATTTTGATGATAATGGCAAACAAAGGACCAGTTTAGTTTAGCTGAGTTTGTTCTTATTGCTCCAGCTTTGAATAGATAAGGAACAGTACAAATAACATGTCACCCAGGAAGAGGGTCGGGTCTCCCAGGGCTGGGTCTCCTGGTCAGGAAGGCTGAAGCAGGGCTGCCTGTGGGGAAGCCCTCAGAAGGCCTGGCTGGGAACCTGGTAAAGTGAGGCCAGTGGGGGGCTGCCATTGGCTTTCAAGCCTGTTGTTGAGCAGTTATACTCCTAATTGGTAACTGTGGAGTATTCAAATTTAGTCTCTGAAAAGGCCTGCATAACTGCTATTGAAAGAACTCCCACATACTGTATTTCAACTGGAGACTTACAGAGAAAAAAGTTCAAGTGGCTTATTGTGGGTCATCTCCCACTCTGGGATTTAAACAAAGCACAAACAGAACAAAGTTCCTTTAAACGGGATGCCTTCATCTGAGTGCCTCCTGTCTGTGGTTTGGCAGGCTTGCTGGCTCGAGAGGGAGCCCACGCCTCTTATTCCCACTACTGCCTTTTTATGTTTGACCCTTGGATGTGACAGATGATCCCCATACTGACCTGGATTGGAGGGAAGTTTTTCTAGAATTTGAAGATAAAGCATCTTTCATAAATACTGCCTTTTCCCTCCTGATGACTAGTTAAAAATTGAGTCTGCAATCTAGAGCAAACGTAATTCCTCAATCAGAATTCACGAGACAGGATTCGACACATGTAAAGGTACTTAGGAGGCCAACAGCAAGACAATGTTTTAATTGAATGAGCCTGAAAGATGCGAGCTACATGATCGTCATAGATCTGTAACACTGAAGACTAAGAATCAGCTGAGAAAGTGGGTAAGCATGGTGCACATTAGGTTTACTCTGAGCTGTGGTCTGCCTGGGACTTTAATGAAATTATAATTTGGTAATTAGAGGGCTGCAAAAGTTTAGAGTCTATGTATTAGAAGTACCTACACATCAAAAACTCCTGCTTGGGAAAAGTGTTCCTCTAGACGTCTGGTACTTCTCTCCCTCTGCGTAGATCTACACTGGAGCCATTCTAGACAGCTGGCTACTGGGATTGTTCTTAAAGGTCTCTATGGTAGGAAGGTGGGTCTGTAACCTGCAACCCCACTTTCGGGATGTGTTCCTTTTAGGGCCAATCTAATTTGAGGTTATTTATTCTATGTATTTCCTCAGTGGACATGTTTACTAATTCTCAAATGTGTCTTTGTATATTTCAGAAGTTTCTTCTTAGGGTTCTTCCCCCCAGAGAAGTAGTTTTCATTCTTTTTTGTTTTTGTTTGTTTGTGTTTTTGTTTTTTGCGCTACGCGGGCCTCTCACTGTTGTGGCCTCTCCCGTTGTGGAGCACAGGCTCCGGACATGCAGGCTCAGCGACCATGGCTCATGGGCCCAGCTGCTCTGCGGCATGTGGGATCTTCCCGGACCGGGGCACGAACCCGTGTCCCCTGCATCGGCAGGTGGACTCTCAACCACTGCGCCACCAGGGAAGCCCAGTTTTCATTCTTTCTCAAAGACACTGCTCGACAGAATTACTCCTCCAACAAGAGCGATTGTGGGGTGTGAGTATGTGTGTCCACACGTGTGTGCTTGTTTACTTTGTCCTCATCTTGGGCTCTGGGAAAAAAACAATCTACTAAGTCTTAAGCTACTATAAAATGTCTATGTGTTGTCCTGCTCTTGCCAACTTTGTGTGAACGTGCTAGTGGTAAGCCCTGTAGGAAGTCAAATAGCAGAGGTTTCAATACTTGCTCCAAGAGGGTTGCTCAGAGGTGTAAAGGTATTCCACAGCAAGATTTATTTCCTGCCTTCATGGAACTGACCTTCTGAAACGGGTATGTTGCTGTCCATGCTAATACGGGGTTACTGCAGCCTCTATGTATTCTCAATTTGTGTTGAAAATCGTAGTTTGGGCCACTAGCTTCTTTCTACGATGGCCTTGCTGATTCCACACTCTGGATCTGAGAACCCGGGTCTGTTTGTATGGTTGTCTGTCCCACACGTGGAAGCCCTGTAGACTTCAGCGTTACTTTGTGTTACGGGTAGAGTCAGGGTTTGGGGAGTCGAGGAAAGATGACAAGCAGACTTAGCTGAGATGTTAATGTTTCGTTGCTTTCTCTCAAGAGGTTGTTAAGAGAATAATTCAATTTTGGGAGAACTGCAACCAGACTGATTTGTTAATACAGTTTAGAGTCTTTTAACTCGGGATTGGATGAATAGCTTTTCAAGTGTGTATGAAAGACGAGAATCCCAAAAGATCAGCTCTATTTTAAATAGCAGACTCCAGGGACTCAAGAATTGTAACAGAAGGGCAGATATGGAAGAGATGAACTCCCAGGTCCAACTCTGTGTGAGAATAAAGCACGGCACTGGCTGTCATCCCTGAGGTGTCGGGGTCTGCCAATCTGGCTGGCTCTGGGTTGCTAGCTGGGGGAATCTAGTTAGATAGGCTCACAATAAGTTAGTTGGTATTGACTTTGCTGGGCCTGACCCATATTATAAAGTTCTAACAAGTGGAAAGTATAGCTGAGCTTTGGGAAAAGCCATAGCATGTACAATAGAAGAGAAAACCAACATCTTAAATGAACAGAGGAGAAATTTAAGCAGAACCACCAAGTGAAGAAATTAGGACACTGGATGGAATGTTGCAGCCGAAACAGAAAAAAAGTAGACATTTATTTAGTAAGGACACATGAGATTGTACAACTTTGGCTTCAACTCACACAGAAGGCCTTTGTCTCTTGGCTAATTAATGATGTTCAAAGAGAAGAGGTGCTGAGAAAATGACACGGACTTGAAGAAATCAGACAACAGCAAAGTTAGTAGCAGAATTTCATTTTACAACTCATGAGGCCCAGGATTTTTAAATATCCCAGAATTTGAGAATTCAGAGTTAAGGATGTAAGGGGCACCCAAACATTATTAAACGTCTACGCATTCTCAATGTTATTTTTACTAGTGAAATACACAATGAAAGCATGCATATGTAAAGAAATGTATTTTAGTACTCATCCAGATCCCCTGGGTGAGCTGATTTAGAAAACCATCAAATGCACTTTGTCATAGGTCTGGGGACGGGATGGGGATCTGTCCTGACTGGGATTCATGATCCAGAGTTTCCCAGGAAGCAACCCTGCTGAGCTGTTCTCTGAAGTCTGGACAGGTAGGAACATACAGAAGTGGAAATTACCAGCCATGTGGAGTGAGTGATCCTGAACTCAGAAGGGACGAGACAGAGGAACAGTTCCAGACGTCTTCACAGGATTATTTTAGGTCAGCCCACAAATGTTTGCCTACTCCTGTGCAGCTCTTCAATGAGAGACTCTGAAGCATCGGTTTAGAAGCTTAAGCCGTTGTTATTTGAGGAGAAGGACAATTGAGAGTGTTTTTATTTGATATTCCTTATGGCAGATCCCTGATTTTGGAAACGAGGTTGTAGAGAGGTTAACTGACTTCACAAAGGTCCCGCAGCCAGCTGTTTGGCTACAACCAAGCCCCTGGCTTATTGCTGAACTACAGAGCCTGGCTCGCTCGCTGTCTCTCTCTGTATGTATTTCGGGGATTTTTAGAGTTCTGCTGTCCTATTGTTAGCTTTTTGATGTGCATTTAAGTAAGTGCTACAATTGACTGGTAGTGCCACAAACCAGATGTGTGATTTTGGACAACTCAGCTCACCAGTCTGGACCACGGTGTCTTCATGTTTACACATGAAAGTTGGCCTAGACTCTATCTAAGGACTTTTCCAGCTCCATTGAAACATTTTTGTGAAAATTGCTTTTTGGCTGGTGTAGGATTTGGCATTTCTGCAACTGGTAAGCAGAAAATGTGAGGTCAGTTCAAAGCTGGAACTGTGAAAATCTGTGCATCGCTTTGGAACAACCAGCTGACCCTTTGAGAGAATCAGCCCCTTGTTCACCATTGATGGTTTGGTACAGTACTGGGGAAAGCTTTCTGTTTTGTTGTTGACATTGACATATTTGTATGTTTTTGCATAATGGCCACACAAATGTTAAATTAGGGACATGCTTTAAGGTGAAAGAGGAATATTTCTAAACGTCCCTGCTTTATATTTGATGATGACTTTAGGCACCACAGAGCACATTCAGTGCATTATCTCATTTCACCCAAGACACAGATTCATGAGTTCCCCTCACTGGGGAAATTAGGGCTAAGAGAGGGGAAATAACTTCCCTCACGTTGTCATCAACCAAGCCATACCTAGAATGGGATCCTTTCATTCAGTGCAATGCTTACCAAGGGCCTGATGCGTGGCATACCCTTTCCTAGGGACTGGGATTACACTGGCAATTCCATTTGGTCCAGCCTGTCTCCAGTCTGGGCATCTCTCCTTTGTGGCTGTGGTGTGAGCAGAATGAATCCTATAATCTAGAGCCAGCCTCAATGCTGTCAGCTTCCTTGAAGGACTCCAAACAAGGACGAGCCCCTTCCCTGGTGCTGGGAGGCCTGCAGACCTGGCTCTCATGACTCCTGGGTCAGGGCTCCAGCAGTTGCCAACCTCGCCCCTTCTTTGTGCGGACTCTCTGTCTACCACCCCAGCATCCTGAGGGCTGTGTGCGTTCATGTGTGTCTGTGTGCGTGCATGCACGTGTGTGTGTGTGTGTGTGTGTGTCTGTGTGTGTACACATGCCTTTGTTTGTTAAGTTCCCAACATTGTCCCCTCAGTTTTGCCCAGAAGGCAAGGTTGCTTTTGCATTTAGTGAACTGGCTGTTCTGCAGACCTTGGTGGGTCCCTTACAGCAGAGTATTGTCTCAGGTCCCTCTTGACTTTTTCTCACAAGAGCTCAAGGAAACTATGAGGAAGTAAGGTGCCTACAAGGAATGCACATTTAAAATTCCAGGCCATGAGGCGCTGCCGGTTTTCTTGAAAGTTTTCCAAGCATTAGCCAAGACAGGTGAAGAACAGTGGCGTGCTCTAGGAAGGGACTGCTTCCTAAAGCTGCATGGCCACGTACAGACGAACACAGCAGGTCAGGCATGGATGGAAAGGCCACGATCTGTATTAGAATTAAATGCTACATCAGTTCTGTAATCTAATGTCCAGTTTCTTAATCTTACTGTGTTTTCTCTTGGAAGCATAACTAATAAACCATGCCGTCTGTAAACGTTACATGAGCAAGTATTGAGATATTCAGAAATTCTAAGCCCTTTTTTTTCGGAGATTAGAACTATGTTTTGCTTTTTATTGGAAAAGGGTGAGAGAATGGCTCAATTTTGTGACATGGGTCTTTAAACTTCTTCCTTCACACATTTTATCCTCAGGCACCTCAGGGTTCTACGTGTAGCTGAAGGTCTTGTCTGATCCCGGGAAGAGCTAGGACAGGCAGTGGGACTTCAGCCTCTAAGCTTTATTCTGTCTCTCCTGGAAACCATGTGCCTAGGATCGCTTGCCTAATATTCCAGAGAATTCCAGCTCCCTAGCTGTGGCCACCACATGCTCACACTCAAGCTGGCTGAAAGACACTGGTCTCGTCTCCTTTTTAAAAATCTTTTTCTGTAATTTCTTTTTGTTTTTCTCTTTCTTCCCCTTTCTCCTGTTTCCCTCTTTTTTTCTTTGTCTCTGTCCCTTGGCCTCTTTGTTTCTTTTTTTTTTTTTTTTTTTTTGCGGTACGTGGGCCTCTCACCGCCGTGGCCTCTCCCGCTGCGGAGCACAGGCTCTGGACGCGCAGGCCCAGCGGCCATGGCTCACGGGCCCAGCCGCTCCATGGCATGTGGGATCTTCCCGGACCAGGGCACGAACCCGCGTCCCCTGCATCGGCAGGCGGACTCCCAACCACTGCACCACCAGGGAAGCCCTCTTTGTTTCTTGTTTGCCTTTTCTTTTCCCCACTCCAGTCATTTATCTCACCAATATATTGAATGAAGTGTACCCTGAGATACCTTATTTTTTTTTGAATAAAGCTTTGTCTAACCTGTTCATAATTTTTAAAATCAGGTGAAAATAACCTTTATCCCTCAAAACCAAACAAAACTCAAGCAATGCTAACGCAACTAAATTAAGTTTATTTTTATTTGTAGGTATTTGTAATTAATGTATTAATTGATGTATTTATTAGGTATATTCCATATCCAGACACTGTGCTATGGTGGTAATACTGAAGTGAGCAACACCCAGTCCCTCTCCTCACAGGGCTTGCTATCTAGTTGGGCAGAGAGACCAGTGACAGGCAGTTACAAAACAAAACAAATGCTCTGATACAAGGGCAGCCGTGCGGACCATAGGGAGGGGTGGCCCTGATCATCCAGGGTGGAAAGAGTGCTCAGGGCATTCCTGGGGCACTGGCTCTTGGAAGTGTTTGGGGTGGGGTGCAATGGTAACCTTCCCCCAGTAAAAGAGCCGCCCACGTGATTCAGGACATGAAAAAATCCTTTAGTTCTTCCAGGTTCTCGGAGCTGACCTTGGGGCCCAACCCCGGTGCCAGGATTGGGTTGATGCTGGTTGCTCTACTCAGTCTGAGTTTGCTTAGTTGCAGATGGAAAGTGAGATCGGTTACATCAAGATTCAGACCATTTGATTTTGCTTTCATTTGATCCTAAAAATCACAAAACATTGGATAGAGCAAGCCTGTGGGCATATTGAGAAATGATTCAAATGATCCTTTTCTTTGCTCTTCATCAACTCTTTGGCTGTTAACACATTTTCTGAATGGGGCAGCCACAGTTGAAGAGCCATACATTCTGTGAATGATGTGATCAGTGCAAGATAAACTCAAGGATGGAAAGAAAGGAAACCTGGCGTCAATACCTCCTCCAGGGTTTTTCCCATGTGGCAGACAGAGTTAAAGCTATTATTTGGTGACAGTTGTGCCTTGTTCATAGGGTTGCTGTCAGGATTAAATATGGCAGCATATATACAAAGTTGTTAGAACAGACCCTGACTCAAAAACGATAATGAGTAGGATGACGCCCTATGAGGATGCCTGAAGTCACTTCTCAACGTTCTCTCAGGCTGAGACTAACCTCATCATGGCAGCTAGACGCCTGGTATCATTGTATGTCTTTGAATGTGTCACTAAACCACCCCACAAAACATACTTGAGCACCAAGTATTAAAAGTATTGTCAGTCAACCTATTTACATGTATCTATAGGTAGAAATACTACAAGCTTGATGGTAAGACTTTATTTGTTTTAAGATATTCTTTAAAGGAATATTTGAGCTCTGCCTTGAGCTGCACATCTCAGAACTAATATACATCAGTGGAACAGGATAGAAAACCCAGAGATAAACCCACGCACCTATAGTCAATTAATCTATGACAAAGGAGGCAAAAATATACAATGGAGCAAAGACAATCCCTTCAATAAGTGTTGCTGGGAAAACTAGACAGCTACATGTAAAAGAATGAAATTAGAACACTCCCTAACACCATACACAAAAATAAACTCGAAATGGATTAAAGAACTAAATGTAAGGCTAGACACTATAAAACTCTTAGAGGAAAACGTAGGCACAACACTCTTTGACATAAATCGCAGCAAGGTCCTTTTCTGACCCACCTCCTAGAGTAATGGAAATAAAAACAAAAATAAACAAATGGAACCTAATGAAACTTAAAAGCTTTTGCACAGCAAAGGATACCATAAAGAAGGTGAAAAGACAGCCCTCAGAATGGGAGAAAATATTTGCAAACGAAGCAACTGACAAAAGATTAATCTCCAAAATATACAAACAGCTCATGCAGCTCAATATCAAAAAACAAACAACCCAATCCAAAACTCGGTGGAAGGCCTAAATAGACATTTCTCCAAAGAAGACATACAGATGGCCAACAAACACATGAAAAGATGCCCAACATCACTAATTATTAGAGAAATGCAATTCAAAACTACAGTGAGTAGTTGTGACCTCGCACCAGTCAGAATGGCCATCATCAAAAAATCTACAAACAATAAATGCTGGAGAGGTTGTGGAGAAAAGGGAACCCTCCTGCATTGTTGGTGAGATTGTAAATTGATACAGCCACTGTGGAGAACAGTATGGAGGTTCCTTAAAAAACTAAAACTAGGACTACCATATGACCCAGCAATCCCACTACTGGGAATATACCTTGAGAAAAACATAATTCAAAAAGACACATGCACCCCAATGTTTACTGCAGCACTATTTACAATAGCCAGGACATGGAAGCAACCTAAATGTCCATCGACAGATGAATGGATAAAAAGATGTGCTACATATATACAATGGAATATTACTCAGCCATAAAAAGGAATGAAATTGGGTCATTTGTAGAGATGTGGATGGACCTAGAGACTGTCATACAGAGTAAAGTAAGTCAGAAAGAGAAAAACGAATATCGTATATTAACGCACATATGTGGAATCTGAAAAAATTGGTACAGACGATCTTATTTACAAAGCAGAAATAGAGACACAGACGTAGAGAACAAACGTATGGATACCAAGGGGGAAAAGGGGTGGTGGGATGAATTGGAAGATTGGGATTGACATATATACACGATTGATACTATGTATAAAATAGATAACTAACGAGAACCTACTATATAGCACAGGGGACTCTACTCAATGCTCTGTGGTGATCTAAATGGGAAGAAGGAAATCCAAAAAAGAGGGGATATATATATATATATATATATACGTAGAGCTGATTCACTTTGCTGTCCAGTAGAAACTAACACAATATTGTAAAACAACTATACTCCAATAAAAATTAAAAGCAAAAAAGAAATCTAAGGGAAGAATCCGAAACAGAAATGCAGCTGGCCCTTTGTTGTACCCTGCACCTCAGTCTTTTCTAAAGCATTTGGGTGGCCCTGCCCCTTTACCTTTTAGCAACACAAAGAATAAAAGAAGACAGTCATGTGCACTGAGGGGCCAGATTTAAGCCCTGATAATGGGTATCATGAAACACAGCAGCCTCCTCTGTTTGCTGACTCATCATTCAGGGCGGAACCCTGATGAAGGTGAGGCTGTAAATCCAGGGTGAGGAAAAGGCAGCTCTCCTCGGCCCCGGGGAGCACCGGTGTGTGGAATTCTCTGTGGCAAGAGGTCACTGAGTCAAAGCTGTGGATGGATAATTTTATGGCCGCTAATAAAATTTATAGCCAAAGCAAGTTAAGATAATAAGGGTAATCAAACACCCAGCCGTGGGACATAAGAATCCCATCATGGCCCCTTGATGCTGGCTGTGGGGAGGGGGTAGCTGGACAACACAGGAGGACTATATCTGTGTGACTCAAGGTAGCCGCGGGGTCTCAGAGGTGGTCTGTGCCCCGTGGGAGTCACAAGGACTAGGCCAGGCCAGGGACCAGGTTCAAGTTAGGCGGCATTGCCTGTGCTCCGGGGACAGCATGCCAAGGGCTGGAGGGTTAACCGGAGCGTTTAAATGCCTAAAAGTCACAGTGGCATGGGAGAGGAGCCGAACCAACCCAGTTCCAGAACACTAGTTATGGAAAAAATGTTAACTGACTGTTCGGGTGGGACATGGCAGGAATGAGGGAAGCTGAGGAAGGACGGCGTTTGACCTGGTACAGAAATCAAATGAGGTTTAATCCAAGAGCCCAGTTCCGGTGGAGGCTTTCTCCAGCCCCTCCCAGCTTTCCTGGTCTCCTCGCCTTCCCGTTGCTCCCTCGTCGAGGGCTCTGGCTCACCCCGTCTCCTGCAGGCTTCGGGCATAGGCTGGTGGGGTCCTGTCCCTGAGACCCCCCTGCAAACTCACTGTCATAGTCCCTGGAGGACTCGGCCTCGACACCCAGAGTCCTCATGACTCCCTCGAAAATGACAAAGCAGGTGCAGGCCACCTGGGACAAGCTGAAGGGGATCAACTCTTTGGTGTTGTGGCGTTTCTCTTTCGTTCCTTTTCTTTTTTCTTTATTGTGGTAAAATATACATAACCTAAAATTTCCCCTTTGATGTTTCTGAACAGAGAATCTTTTGTCCCTTAGGTGAGTTTCACATGGAGGTCAAATCTCACCACCTCTGCTTTGTTCCAGGAGAGTGGCCTGTGCACCAGAACAATTTCTAAACCTTGAGCTACTTATTCAAGCAATTCTAGAAATATTTAGAGCACCTATTATGTGCCAGGTATTGCATTAGGAGCTCTGAACTTTCAGATACAACCAGATAATTGAGTTTGACCCTGGAGTTATTATCATGATTATGGGGCTGCATTTTAAAATAAGAGGAGTACTGTCCTTACAGCTTTGGTTTCTGTCCAAGTGCTTTTTCTTAGTCCTTTCAGTGAGCGGATCTTGGGCTGTCCCGTTATTTATTTATTTAAATTTTTTGAGGTACACGGGCCTCTCACTGCAGTGTCCTCTCCCGTTGCGGAGCACAGGCTCTGGACGCGCAGGCTCAGCGGCCATGGCTCACGGGCCCAGCCGCTCCGCGGCATGTGGGATCCTCCCGGACCGGGGCACGAACCCACGTCCCCTGCATCGGCAGGCGGACTCTCAACCACTGCGCCACCAGGGAAGCCCTGGGCTGTCCCTTTAGTCAGCAGTCCCCTGGTGCTCTTTATTCTAAGTTGTTTTTTTTTTTTTAATTGTGGTAAAATGTACGATATAAAATTTACCATTTTAACTATTTTTAATTTACCATTAGTTCTGTAGCATTAAGTACATTAAGATGATTGTGGTGCAATCATCACCGCCATCCATCTCCAGAACTTTCCCATCTTCCCAAACTGAAAGTAGGTGCCCGTTAAACAGTAACTCCCCGTGTCTTCCTCCCTAGGCCTCTGGCAACCACCATTCTACCTTCTGTCTCTATGAATCTAACTACTCCAGGTGCCTCATATAAATGGAATCATACAATCTTTGTCCTTCTGTTTTTTTGTTTGTTTTGTTCCGTTTTTGTTAAAATATCTTTAGAAGAGATTAGTGGAAAACACATTTTATTGTTCTAGTTTTCAGTAGCTTTTCTTCAGGCAAAAAGAGCCAGCAGTAGTTAACTTGCTGCAATGTCTGCTGAGACTTCTAAGCAAACACTGTGTTGCCGTATGAGCTCTGGCCCTTTTACAAATCCTGCTTAGGAAAGGTGCTTACTACCACTGCGCACGGCACGGGAGCCACCTTTGCAATGCATCACTTCAGTTCTGGGTAGGTCTGGTTTCCAGGTGGAGAACAGACAGGCAGGGTGAGATGAAAGTTGAAATGCGATCAAGTTTGCCCAATCGCTCAGGGGCAGAAAGCACTGACACGACAAGAGTGCAGTGGAACCCCTTAGGGAGGGCTGAGGCCAGCACAGACACTGCAGAAGAGGAGACCGTTCTGGCTTCGGAGACATCGCAGTGCTTCCCTCCTGAGTGGGGCATACCTCTTGTTTCTTTGCCTGCCAGGATCGAATGAACATATCTCATAAAATGAAGCATTTTGGTCCCCAGAAGGAGGGGTACAGAGGTAAGAGACACGCGCCCATGGCTGTTCCAAGAATCCTCTGTGCTGCTCCGTCCCTGGGTCACAAAGGGCAGCTGCTCCCCAGGGAGATCCTTCAGGGGAGGGGGGAGGGAAGGGGCCAGATGCTGTTAGATCCAGCCCCAGAAGTGACTCAAGTGGGGATTGACACATGTTCCTGCAGTGCAAGCGAAGACTCATAATACAGAAAAGGATGGAAAATTTTCTCTCCCCCCTACTCTCTGATAGGAGCAAAACCCAAATAAGTCAATGGGGGCCTATCTCACTGCAGTGTGATTATTAGAGGAAGATGCTGTTCTCTGTTACCCTGTGACTGAAATGCAGGGTCTGCATGATCAGCTGTAACCGTTTATCTTCGGTTTGGGGATGCATTTGTTGATCTTGTCCTTTTCAGATTTGCTTACCTCGTTTAGGCTTTTTGAAATTGTATTCTGCTGTCCTTGTTCCCTAAGAGTGCAACCACTGACAGCATAGACAATACCAAGGGTTGACGTTAGTTGTGTCCAGTCTTTTTCAGGATAACTGTGAGTTAGGCTGTGCTAACACACATCAAAAATATTTACTGAGGGCTTCCCTGGTGGCACAGTGGTTGAGAGTCCGCCTGCCGATGCAGGGGACGCGGGTTCGTGCCCCGGTCTGGGAGGATCCCACATGCCGCGGAGCGGCTGGGCCCGTGAGCCATGGCCGCTGAGCCTGCGCGTCCAGAGCCTGTGCTCCGCAACGGGAGAGGCCACAGCAGTGAAAGGCCCGCGTACCGCAAAAAAAAAAAAATATTTACTGAGCACCACTGTTTGCAAAACATATAAAAATATTAAGTAACAGTGTAAGTAGTAATAACAATAAAGGAGATACCCCCAAACAGTGAGATACAAGTTGCCTAACAGAAAATGCTTTATATGTTATTTTCTGGGATTTGAGGTCATAATGCCATTAAATATAAAGACTGAGTGGGATGCATCTGCTGTCCTCAGAAATCTCTGCACAGGAAATGGATACTGTTGGTGTCCCCTGCTGCCCCGGCAGAGTCCAAGGGAGGTGGCTTTCTGGGTCAATAATGCCATTTAAGATGAGCCCCCAAGTTGTCACACTCTGGAAGCTCTCAGAGTCCTTCCCATCAGTGGAGAAGTTAAAGGTCAATGGCTTATAGATTGCGATTTGCCATGTGAAAGCAACCTTGGTTGATAACAGCCAAACATCTTTTGTCTTGATTCTGTGGTCGAGATCGTAACTGAATTTCAGATCCGAGATTTCTTTGTGAACAAGTATACGGCTCCTCATGTTGAGGTAGCAGTGCAAAAATGTAAATGTGCTTGAAAGACATGACTCTTGCCTAGGATGACAACGTAGTGAGCGGCTTTATCTGTGAGAGGCAGCTCCCTGTGCACGCGAACGGTAGCGGGGACTCCCGTGCGCACTGAAGACCCCACATGGACCAGCACACATGTGTGCAAACACACAGGCGCCCCCCCCGCTCCCTGTGCCTGGTTCCTTTACTGCCATCCCGTGTTTCAGTGACCACTACCCTCGGGATGTGATGTGGTGTTTTGAAAGTCACAGATACTTGTTGCTTTAGTGAAACCATCCGGTGTAACAGAGATGGAGAGCAAACAGCAGGTTTTAATCAGAACTAAAGCAAATGAAATCCTGTGGTGAAAATCTAGTCCCCCTAAAGTTAGTGATTGGGACCCCCTGGCAAGTTTTCAGCTGCTGCTTCTAGACTATGACATACACACATAATCAAGATAACGAATCCTTTCCCCCAGAACTTTGCGCTTTTCAGATGTGTTAGACGAAGAGATTGAGGTGTTTGAATTTTCCCACGAAGAGTCTTGTAGCTTTCACAGTATCGTGAGAGAAAACATTAAGTCAGAAGAGTCTGAAAAGCAGAGATAAACCATAGTCCCCTACAAAGAAGGCTTTGGATTGCAGACTGTGCAGTGAAGCTAAGGTTTCCGGGAACTCCTGCTGTTTGGGCATTTTCTCTTACAGTGGATTGCGGGGAGGGGGCCCCTAGAGCCGCCTTGAGGGGACAGTTAAAGTGGGAATGAGGGTTGGACTGGGGGAGGGGAGGGCAGAGTGAAAATGTCACAGAATCCAGCAAATCCGGGCTCAGCCTTGGCCCCTGCTCCCTAGCTGTTTTCCCCTGGGGAAGCAGCCCCAGGTTTCTGCCCCTCGGTCTCTTAGAATCCAGCTTCTGCAGGACTGCAGTGAGGGCCCCGGGGGGAACCGACCACGACAGCACACCCCTTAGCCCCATCTCACACACATCTTAGCACATCTCACGTGCTGCCCACCTGGCCTGGGAACCAAGGGTAGGGGCCGCTGCGTGACTGGAGAGGCGCTTGGGGTTCTCGGCGAGCTCATCCCCATGCCCTTTGGAGAAGCCAAGTCTTCCGGGCAGATTCTTACAGAACAGAGCCTTCATTATAGCTAGCAGCAAAAAAGCAGGCCCCTCTTAGAGAGACTTGCTTTTGAAGTGTGGGGAGGCCGCCCGCTGGTAGGAAAGGCCACTGCCCTGAAATAAGATTCGGAACCAGGGCAAGAGTGAATGCTGCTGCGTAGGTGGTCTGCTTCCAAGGAGGGGGTCGCCTAGGGAACACAGGGTTGGGGTAGGTGTTAGTTTTGTCACAAGGATGATCAAGGAGGGTCGGCCGCACGTCGCTCCTGAGACCCCATTCTGGTGTGGAGAGCTGTGGGATGGAGGGAATTCACGGTGAGGTTTGTTTGGGGACACTGTCCGGGATGGCATCCTGTACCACCGGTGCTTCGTAAGTGCCATTTCGTGGTGACAACAGTGTGCGTGCCCACGGCCAGGTCCCCGGTTGTTTCAGCCGTCCCCTCCAGCATGCCTCACTCCGGGAGAGTGGTAGCTGGTTGAGGGGAGCCCACACCCCAGGGGCTGCAGAGGAAGCCCAAAGCGAGGTGACACAGGCCCTCTGCCTGGGAAGCAGCCCCTGCCAGTGCGGGGAACGTCCCCCAGGCCACTGGCTGCTTTTGCCGTTTCCTCTCCCGTTTCTCTGATGTGGGTTGAGTTTCCTTACAACGCATTGAATGAATGAGAATAAGAAAGTGTGTATTGGCAGAATTACAGCTGGATAATGCCAAGGCTTTCCAAGTCAGAGCGTGAATTTAAGCAGAGCAAAGTTTCAAGTCTGTGGGGCTCAAGAGTGATTGCTGTTCTTCTAATAATGAAAAGTACAAATGTTTGATGTTCAAAGGTTAACCAACGGGACTCTTTCACTGGCCTTCTGGGCTGCTCAGCACAGAGTGGAAACTGTTCTGATCTTTGCCTTATCGCACTTGTATTTTCTAGGCAATTAGAAACATTGTCCACTCAGCATTTAAGAGGTTTGAACCGGCTGGAGACCTTTTTTTCTTTCCCCCCAAACTAAAGTTTCCTTTTTAAAAAAAAAAACTGACAGTTTTTCCTTTTTGCAAGTAGACTGAAGTTTTAAAGTAACAGGCTTTCAAAATAGCACACTTAGGACTTGCCTGCATAATTATTACATTTGTCATGGGATTAGCACTTTCCGAAAGTATATTTCTATGCCAGTATCTTACTTTGCCCAGAAGTGTGGTTCTTCATAGTATATTATGTGCATTTAGGCAAAATAGACCCAGCCCCCATTCACTAGAATTTGCGCTATAAATGCAATTATTGCCAATAAAATAGAAGCCATTTATCTTAATGAACCAGTAGGAAAATTAAGTCTGTTGAAATGGTCTAAACCTTCCAAGAAAAAAAAAAAAAAAACCATTGGTAATTCATGGTGGGCTGTATCTATTTTTATGAGCGTCTCTAAGTCACCTCTTTGCTGACTGCCTACAGCAAACAACAACGATACACAAGTAGTGTTTTGTTTAATTTCTTCTGTTCATTAGCAGGTTCACTTCTCCCTTAAAAAAATGATATCTTTGCCCCTCTTGTCTATTTGAGAGCCTTTAGGGCCTTCCTAGTAAGAAACCAGCACTAGTTGGTCCTACTGGTCTGGTCTTGGGCTGCAGATAGTGTGGTTAATGGCTTCTGCTTTCCCCTCCAAATGGAGGGGGGACACAGAAGTAATTGAAACTTACAGTGTCAGGGCATAATTGTATTCCGTTATATTTAATGCAAACGAGGAGGTATTCTAGCTAACATGCAGGAAAATGGCCTTAGAGGAGGCCATGTCGCGTGTCACTGAATGCACGTGGGGACGTGTTCCCTCCCAGCCTCACCGCCCCCTGCCCCACGCTCTGGCCCCGACCCCAAAACAGAGGCGCTACCAGTGGTAGTCAGGAAATGCCGTGAGCCACAGGTAATGAGCTCGATCTCCGTGTTCCTTGCCAGATCTCCCAGCTGATGACAGAGCCTGGCCGGGAGGGCCTGACAGAGGCGGCGCTGAATCGCTACAATGCAGACAAGCCTTCGGCCTGCAGCGTCCCGGCCTCGCAAGCCTCCTGCGTGGCCAGCGAGACCTCCGCGGGCACCTCGGTGGCCGCGTCCTTCTTCGCCAGGTAAGAGAGGTGTCCAGACCCTCGGTTCTTTCAGGTGAGCCCACCCGGTTGGCCTCTCACGTGGACCCGTTTAGCTAAAACACTGGGAAGAGTTTGGGGCTGTTCTTTGACTTCACTCTTTAAGACAGGGTTTCTCAACCTCAGCCCTTTGACATTTGGGGCCAGGTAACTCTCTGTTTAGGGGGACTGTCCTGTGAGTATAAGATGTTTAGCAGCATCCTTGGCCTCTACTCGCCAGATTCCTGTGGCACCTTCCCCGGTTGTGACGACCCAAAATGTCTCCAGATGTTGCCAAACATCGCCTGGCTTGAGAACCTCTGCTCTGGGAATAGGTGGCTCTAAAGATGGTCTCCACAGGAGGAGGAATTTTGTGGGTGCAGCCCCATGGCTGGTGATTGCAGATATCTCTTCTCACTACAGAAGAGGAACTGCTTAAAATTTAGCTATTAAATAGACGGCAATTTTCTTCCTCCTTGACAGACTAGCTGGATAGTTGTCAACTAGCCAGCTAATTTCAGAAACTTAAAAAAAAAAAAAACCCTGAGAAACAAAAAAGAAAGGTATTTCAACAATGTTTTCTGCCTAATTTTAGCAACACGGCAGAGACAGGGCAGGAGACATAGGACAGCTGAGCAGGAAGGGGCTTCAGGGATTGTCTGATTTGATCTCCTTATTTTATGAATAAGGAAACTGAGGACCAGGAAAGTTAAACTGTGAGGTAGTTTATAGCAAAGCCAGAAATAGAAACCAGATTCCTCTGGGTTTTCCTCTGTGACTCATTCTTTACTTGATACTTGGAACTTAACCTTAGAAAACTTTTTCTGTACCTAAGATTCGTGAGCTTCTGAGTAAGCGGGGTATAGACTAAATAGCGTGAGATGTGAAATCAGAAGACCCCTTGGGTTTGAGTTCCAGCTCTGCCTCAGGGTCCTCATCTATAAAATGAGGATAATATCTGTTCCTCAATGTTGCTCTGAAGATTAACATAAGATGATTATAAATTATAAAGTATGTGCTAGACAAATGGTAATTCACTATGGACTTAACGAGCGTGTTAGTAAGAGGGAACGTTGCTTGGCTTTTCCTGTTATCCTTAGCAATGGTAACATCCAAAGCACAAATCTGAGGAAGGGGCTCTGATTAGGAAAGGAACAAGTTAGAGGAGGAACAGAGGCTGACATCCTGGATTAAGACACAATAAAGGCAGCACACGGGGCTTGTTGGAAGACTGGCTTTGAGGTTCTGGTTGTACCTTGGTGCCGTGTTTATTGTCCTGTGAACAACTGGGCCAACTTGAATGTATGGGAAGTAACAGGAAATATGTATGTAGTGGCCACCTGACAACAGAGGCCATCGTGTTAGCTCTGTGTGTTTGTGAATTTCTGTGTTGTCTGGGACCGCTGAGAAAGCTTACTGGGAGGTCATGTCCATGCCACTCAAGGAGAGAATAAACAGATGGAACAGAATATGAGGGAATGCCACAAGCACAGAAGATCCCGGGACATAGGTAGGCTATCAGAGCATGTCTACAGGAGGGTGACTAAAGTGGTGAGGAACTAGGAGGCCAAGTCCTAGCAGGCTTAGTCTGGAGAAGAGAGCCCTCAGCTGTCTCTTGGGCCATCATGTAAAAGAGGGATTTGGATGGTTGTATAGAAAACCCGAGTATGGGGGCCAAGGCTGAATAAAACCTCATGATGAAAGAGAGAGATCTCCCAGCTCAGAATGAAGGAGAACTTGCTCACAATTCAAACTGCCCCAAGAGACAGTGAGGTCCCCATCACCGAGGGAGATCAAGCTTGCATTGGGTGACTACCTGGCTTCATTGCGGGAGAGAACATTCAGTGCTCAGCTGGGGGTTGATCTCCTGAAATACTGAAATGTCCAGAGATTTTTACAGACTGACTGACTCATAAAAAAAAACCAGAAAAAGGAGTTGAAGCAGGAAGAAATAAGAAGTGCTATGATCCCTGATGGACAGTGTTTTGGGAGAATAGCGTTCCCTGCTGGGGGGAAACCAACAGTGTCATCCGAGTCAGGGAGAGGATGTCGAGATGGGATAGACCAGGAAGGCCTGAGTGCTGGACAAAAGGTGTATGGAGGCCAGCTTTCACGTGGGTCAGAGAAGGATTTACAAACAAGTGAACAAACACCAGGGAAAAGAATGGCAAATGACTGGCAAAGACAGTCTTCCTGAGAGTTTTGCTTGTACACCAAGGGGTAGAATGGAAACACCAGGGTGGACCCACCTGAATGGGCCAGTGATGTCAGTTCGACGAGGCCCTGGGGATGATGTTAGCAATAAACAAAGAACCCCTGAATTCAGAATTGCAAGGGCTTGTGGTATGAGCTTCCAAAGAGCTAGAAAGGATTCAGAGGGCTACCTGAATACTTGTCATTGCTTTGTGGTGAATGCTGACAGCACCTGGAGCTTAGTGGGTTAAGGCATTAAAATTACATGGTTTGGGGCTTCCCTGGTGGCGCAGTGGTTGAGAGTCCGCCTGCCGATGCAGGGGACACGGGTTCATGCCCCGGTCCAGGAAGATCCTACATGCCATGGAGCGGTTGTGCCCGTGAGCCGTGGCCGCTGAGCCTGCGCATCCGGAGCCTGTGCTCCACAACGAGAGAGGCCACAACAGTGAGAGGCCTGCGTACCGCAAAAAAAAAAACAAAAAGAAAAAAACTACGTGGTTTGTGTTTAGAGCATTTACAGTGTAGAGTGAGGGGTGAAGTACCATGAGAAAAAGAATAATTCTTTAAAAACACACACACACACACACACATATATATATATGGACACAGGGAGGGGGATGTGTAAGCTGGGACGATGTAAGAGAGTAGCATGGACATATATACACTCCCAAATGTAAAATAGATAGCTAGTGGGAAGCAGCCGCATAGCACAGGGTGATCAGCTCGGTGCTTTGTGACCACCTAGAGGGGTGGGATAGGGAGGGTGGGAGGGAGACGCAAGAGGGAGGGGATATGGGGATATATGTATACGTATAGCTGATTCACTTTGTTATACGGCAGAAACTAACACACCATTGTAAAGCAATTATACTCCAATAAAGATGTTTAAAAAAAAAGTCAAAAAAATAAAGTTCTGAAAAATTTGAAAAAAAACCCCATATATATATATTTAAAGAATTATATATGTATATTAGAGACTGAATATATATATATATCCACCCCCCCCCACATTCATTACGCGGTTTGCCCCGCTGCTCTTGTCCATAGTGGTTGGGCTGTCACGCCTCCCAGAGAGGGTGGCAGCATACTGACAACCTCCCTGTCATGGACGGGGACTGAGAGCAAAGTCGGGTGACCTGCTCAAGGTCCGCACTGTCAAGAGAGAACCAGGGTCGTCCCTCACCTCTGTGGGTCCCCAAAGGCCCCCCTGAGAAGTCATAAGCAGCCCCATTACGTTGTCAGACAGTAAACTGAGGTCGCGTCAGAGGAGCTTTCTGTTTCAGCTCAAGCAAAGCTGTGTGAGGTGATGGTAGGCGTGGCTTTTAAGAAGGGTGGAATCTGGATCTGTTGCTGGGGCCAAAATTGGAAACACATTAGCGGTTATGGTTTTCGTGGAAGGATGGGAGAGTCGTTCCACATAGGAACTTGGGGGCAGGGTCAGCCCCTCAGATCTGTGTTCACCACTTTTGAACTCGTGCTGCTTGACTGTGTGATTGAAACACATCCGTGAGTCTGCAGGGCTCTGGACTCTACATAGCTCCAAGTGAGGACAGGCTGGCCAGCCCTCAAGAGCTGTGCTGGCCGTCATTTCATTGCAGATAGGAGCAGCGCCACTTGCCAAATTTGTGGCCAACGTGGCTGACATCTACTGAACACTCAGTGTGTATCAATCACTGCACTAAGCGCTTCATATGCAGAACCTCCCTTAATCCTCAGAGTAACCCTGGGACGTAGATCCTGCCGTTCTCCCTGTTTGATGGATAGAGAAAGAGGTGTCCTGAGTCAAGTCACCAGCCCAAGGCTACACAGCTGGGAAGTGGCAGGGTGGGGAGTCCATCCTCATTTCCTGTCACCTGTGAGCCTTGTTGCTGTTCTCTGTGCTAAGCAGGCTTTTCCCATCATAATCGCTGATAAAATCCATGAAGTAAGTGGGCCCTGCAATCAGTTTGAGAAGATAAGCAGAACAGCGACAAAACCCTGATTTGTTGAGGGCTGCAGGTGTCCACTTTTCTCTGTGATACAGGCCTTTCTTTTAAAGTGTTTACTTTTCAGAGCTATGGGTAGAGGTCTGGGTGGATCTTGTTGCATTTCAGATTCAACAGCTATGAAATAAAAATTCCAGTTCTGAATAAGCAGTGATATTTTGGACCAGGGCTACCCCCAGTGTGGTTTGTGGACAGCACACACTTACTGGTCTGTGGTAAGTGTGGAAATTCAGAGGAAGCATTTAGAAACTTCTGTAGCAAGTTGACAGAGTTAAGTTTATGCCTATTGAATCTAAAAATTAAAAAGTAGGTCTTATAGTTTGAATGTAATTAGAAATAAAAGCAAAAAAGTGATTCCTTCACCACAGATAATTTGAGAAGTGCTGCTTTAGAAAATGTTGAAGCCCAAATTGCTTTTCTTCTACATATCTTTTGCCAGAATTTCTTTATTTAATTAATTAATTTATTTGGCTGTGCCGGGTCTTAGTTGGGGCATGTGGGTTCTAGTTCCCTGACCAGGGATCGAACCCAGGCCCCCTGCATCGGGAGCGTGGAGTCTTAACCACTGGACCACCAGCGAAGCCCCTCCCTCTTTATTTCTTTAAATATCAGCATTTTGGTGGACTGCCTTTGCTTCAGAATTTCAGTACTCTGCTTTTGGAAAAACACTTTTTTGTTCCCCTTTGGAAAAAAGTAGTAACAGTGAAATAGTAACAGTAATACGAAAAATATTAATAGTAATCTTAACCAAAAAAAGAGATTGGCATAACTGATCATCAAGTTGGTTATTTATCATGCTTTGAACTTTTCAAATGAGGGAATCTCCTTTGTGTGATTCCCATGTTAATATTAAGTGTTGAAGTCAGGTGTCATTAGATTTCCCATTTGTTGACTATTCACTCTGAATAAAGATTTACTTTTAAAAAAACTGTCATGATCTTGTTTTTTCAGTTTTATTGAGATATAACTGACATATATTACTGTATAAGTTTAAGGCATACAGCATAATGATCTGATTTACGTGTATTGTGAAATGATTACCACAATAGGTTTACCCAACATCCATCATCTCATACAGAAACAAGATACCAAAAAAAAAAAAAAAAGAAAAGAAAAAAAATTTTTTTCCCTTGTGATGAGAACTCTTCGGATCTATGCTCTTAACAGCTGTCAAACATACCATACAGCAGTGTTAACTTGAGAACTGGATGAAGGTGGTCCAAAGGTACAAACTTCCAGTTATAAGATAAATGAGTACCAGGGATATCATGTACAATATGATGACTATAGTTGAGATTGACTTAATCATGTACTTTGTGCTTTAAAGTATGAAGTGCGTGAAACCCTATGAAAATTCTTGGGTGAATCCTCAGCTCTGTAGGTTGAGGGGGTAGAATCCTCATTTGAATTTGAAGAGCTGTGAACAAATCCTGGATTACGCATAGAATTGCCTGGAGCTCTGCTAAATAAAGTGAATCTTCCAGGTGATCTCCTATCTTCGCATTGATGGTCTTTCCCAAATAACCTTACTGATAATCGTACTGTTGTTGTCTTAATCCATGGAGAAAATGAGCTTCTGGTGGATTTTAATCTACATTCAGAGCAAGTATGGGAAAAAATAGTGAAAATTGCCAGTGATCACATGAGCTTTGCAAAGGCAAGTTCAAGTTTGGCAGAACTGGTGCTGCCATCTCTGTGGAGTTGGTGAACACGTGGGTTTTCAGTTCTGTCTTCAGACGCCACTTCTTATTGTAATGTTATTTCTTTACAGCTTTTACATTTAGTTCACAACCTTTGTAAGACCATAACTTTCTACCAAATTCAAATAAAATTTTCAAGTAAAATTATATAAAGGTCACTTTTCATTATTATTTTTTCATTTCTCTATTTTCTTAATGTAAATAAATGCCTTTAAATCTGTTTTCATGGGTTTTGATTACTTCAGATTACTCAACGCCTTCAGATCCTTACTGTCTGTCCATTTGCTCCTCATTGGATCCATCACATTAGTTAGAGCTTCTCCCTCTTTTTCCTCTGTTCTTTTTTTTTTCCAGTAACAGGGTTATTTTTTATTTACTGACTCTCTTCTTGAAGATTCTGACCTTTACACAATTTTCCGTTGTTGATTAAAAATACACAGCTCCCGGGTTTGGAATTTTCTGCGTAAATTTTGATGTTCACCTCAATATTGGGTTACCCTGAGATTGATTCTGTGCGGTCCACTTGCTCTGTTTTCTCTCTCTTTCACTTGGCAAGCTGTCCCTCATTTCCTTCTGCTAACTTTTTGCCTTTTGCCTAAACTCATCTTTTTCTTAGGGATGTTATTATATTTCTGACTATCTCCACCTCTTGTGCAATTTCTTCCATCTTTGTTATTAGACTGCTGCTTGTATCACCTGACGGCCATCTCCAAGCCCCTGTTATGCTGTTGACTCTTATGACTGATTTAACCGGCATCCCTCTGAGGCCAGAGGTTGCTGTGACATTAAACCAAGACCAGCTCGGGTCCAGAATCAGGGGCTAAGCTGAGCTGAGAGGGCCAACTCCCGGCTCCGAGGCCCTGCCCTCAGACGGGTCCCTCCGTTCATCAGCCTTCTTGTGGGACCTGCTCCTGAGTGCTCTGTGCTCACGTGCTGCTGTACACACAGCTCCCACTGCCACAGAGAAGGTCCTCCTTAAAATCCATTTCCGCACTCTCACTGACAGCCAACTCAAAGAGTGCCTTTCGCTGGTCACAGCAGATGCTTCTCGTATATAATCTTGCACAGTGAAGGCTTTCTTTAGTCCCTGGGCGTGCTGACACATAACAGTAGTAGTTGGTTATTTGAGGGGAGCCTATTAAGTCAAAGAAGGATGGAGTGTGAAACTGTTCACGGTTCTTTTGTTCTTCCATCAGGTACAGTTCCCTTAGGGATGCTCACATCTTCCCATTATAAACACACCAGCAATTATTACCAGAGAAGAACTCTCCTAAACACACCACAGTTGGTCTCAGGTGATTTAGGGGGAGAAATGTGGAGCTGGGTGCACAGATCCAACTCTTAATTTGCTGATTCTCTGTGGAGAGATGGGGCAGACTTTCTGCCTCCAGTTTTACAGATTGGAAGTTAATTTCCAGCGCCATGTGTGTTACAGCAGAATGATATCTCTACAAAACAAAACAAAAAACGCTAGGAGCTTTGAGGAGCTCATACTGTGGAATTTCTCTTATATGATTATTGTATTTTTCCTGTTTTGTTTGCATCCAAGTCTGCACCTTTGTCTCCTTACTCCTTCTAGGGTCTCATTCTGACTTAGGGTCTATCCCTTTCCCCTTTTCTCCCATTACTCTCCACCTTCCCCACACCACCTCCCTGTCTGCCTCTTCCATGGCTCCCACGGAAGTGGGGCTGCCGTTGAACCTTGTAGGGAACACCTGTGGTCAGGGCCGACATGCATAATTGTGCCATTTGCTGTTTGGCCAAAACTCTATTGGTTGAGCTGAGACGCCTCCCACTGGGCTCCATCTATCCAAAGGGACGTCTTTTTCTCAGCTGCCCAAAGGCACTGTCTGGGCTCGTGTCTCCCCTGGGGGCAGTGATCTTTGAAGGCCTGAAGTGGAAACCAAATCCCTACCCTCTGAATTTCTTGTTTACTTATTCCTGGCAAGTCATAGCTTTACTTTTCTTAGAAAAGACTCCATGGACTTCTCAGAAAAGAAGGGACTGTTGCTCATGTATATTGATGCAGTGAATGTTTAGGAATCGTAACTATACGAATATAGTTTCGCTTGAACACACATCAGTTGCAATATGAAAGGAAAATACTAAAAAGGAGCCAAATGTATATTTCGTGCTGTCAGATTTCAGGGGCCGCAGGAAATAGTTTCAGGTGTTGCTGCATGAAGAAGTAAACCCTTGATTGTTTATGAAAGACAGAGAAAGCACTGAAGAAAAAGTGGCCATAATTCAATGTCTACACTATGATCCTTTGTGTTCAAAAAAAAATCCTAAAACACTTTAAATATACGACCCTAACAGCCAGTACCCTACCCCGGCAACCCCAAAACCCCTGTTTTGGGGTGTGCAGAACATAATAGAAATGGCACTCATGGCTTGGCCCACGCCATTCTGAATTGGTGATCTCTGCTAAAGAAAATGGTCAGTGTTTGCTGCCCCATTCCCATCTCCCGCTGCAGGGAATGTGTAAGAGCGCATTTTCCAACTTAAGTCCTTCGTGTGACGGATGGCCAGTTGGGGCGCTGGCAATCAGCTCACAACATCTGGGACTTATTTGTACAGCTTTGCCTCAGTTGAAAATCCAGTTCTTGGCTTGGTGTGGATGTTTGAAGGCAAAGCAATTCCGCTGAGCCTGAAGGATCCCGGTGATTCTTGTCAAATATTCTCAGGGTTAGGCATCCTGGTTCTTACTGAACAATTTTAATGTCCTTTTTACTGATGCAGGGGTGAGGGGAGGGGAAGAAGAGTACTGGATAAAGCAGAGAGAAGGATGGAGTGGCTTGTGGCTGCATCCACAGCCTGCCACTGACATTCTGACTTTAGGCAAGTAACTTAAACCTCGCGAAGCCTCAGTTTCTCCTGTTAAACAGAGATCATCGTATCTACTTCATAGGATTAGAGTGAGGATTAAATGAAAATGTGATAGTTGTTTGCAAACATCATCTAAGTCCTAGAGATGACGTTAAGATGGCATTTGCTATGAAAAGGATGGAATTCTACCCTCAGTGGGAAATGCAATGAATTCTCAACATTGCCTTTAGAGTGGGTGACTTGTGTTGTGCGTACCTTTACGGTGTGTTTACATGCCGCTTTGTAATCCGGCCTAATGACCACCTAGGACCTCCATGGCAATTGTAAAGATCAGGCATCACGCCTCGGAGAGCAAAACTGCCATCGTGGGGGGCCGAAGATCACAGCTGCCTCTTGAAGCCTTACCTGGAAAGAACCAGGTTGTCACTGGTGATTGAAAACATCAGTGACCAGCAGAGAGAGAAACTCTGCCCGCTCCTGTGGAGCTCCAGTTAGCTGACTACACACTTGTAAATCTTTTGAAGGGTTTCTTTTTGTAGTTTTATAGCCCTAGAAAAACTCTCAAACAGTAAGAAAGAAAACAAAAGGAAGAAAAGGAGGAGCCATTAAGAATTCTATGACCATATAGCTTGGTGGTGACTGCAGTGTGCGAGCTGGAAGTCTGCCGTGACACTGACAGTGAAAATGAATCACAACAGTAAATAAAATAGAAGTAAAAGAGGGAAATATTCACTCTCTTTGTTAATACCTTCATCATTTGAATTGGGGGCTGAAGAGGGAAGATATGGTGGCACGGAGTCGATTCATAAAGAACACTAGGGCTTCCCTGGTGGCGCAGTGGTTGAGAGTCCGCCTGCCGATGCAGGGGACACGGGTTCGTGCCCCAGTCCGGGAGGATCCCACATGCCGCGGAGCGGCTGGGCCCGTGAGCCACGGCCGCTGAGCCTGTGCGTCCGGATTCTGTGCTCTGCAATGGGAGAGGCCACAACAGTGAGAGGCCCGTGTACCGCAAAAAAAAACCCCAAAAAGAACAATGGAATGACCTGTGTCCTGAATGAGAAGATGGATGGAGAAAGGATACAATTTTATCTACTATATATTTGATAAAATGTTTCCTTGAGTGCACTTCTGCCCCTGCCCTGTTGCAATACCTCTGTAACTTGTTCCTTTCTTCAGTACTTACTCATTTAAAATTAATAGCCTACATTTATTGAGGGTTTCCTATGAGCCACACACTACTCTGAGTTCTTTACACGAGTTTAAACTTCAGAAGCCCCCATGAGCTGGCCCTCTTACCATCCCATTGTTTAGATGTGGAAACCGAAGCGCAGATGGGTGAGGTAACTCGATCATGGTCAGACCGCTAGAAGGAGATGAGTAGGTGCTTGGGCCAGGCCACCCGATTCCAGAGCTCGTGAGCCAGAATGTAAGCTCCGTAAGGGGAGAGATATTTGTCTCTTTATTCTTGGCCGAACCCCTAGTGCCTGAAAGAGTACCTAGGAAATGTTTGTTGAATGGATGAACAAATGCTCTTAGCTACTGAGGCGGGAGATAGGTGGGCTCCAGGTTAGGCATTTACAATCGGCCTCCTGTTTGCACTTGGAACTAGAAATAACAACAGGAACAGGGTAAATACCCAAGCTTTGTCTCCTGAGGACGCTTTAAGATAACAGTCCTGGCAGGAACAGAGAGGGACTAAGCCTTCTTTGAATAAAGGATCAGGAGGTCATATATTCCCCAGCCGTGGGGCAAGGGAGACACTGCACATGTGCAGAAAGCCTCCTTGGGGGTCAAAAAGGAGGGGGCACCTCCCCAGAATAGGTGATGCCAAGGCCGTCCCCTAGGCCTCTGGCCTGGAATCCATCTTGGAGAAAAGCTGCACATGCATGTTGGAGAGGGTCCTCAGGCAGATCAGGTGTGGAAAAAGAAACCAGATAATTGGCCAAAGGTAAACAAAGACCCGGAAGAACTGCCCTATATGGATGCCTCCTCGTTAGGGAGGACGTCCACGCCCTTGCTCTCCCCGTGTGCATCTCTGCCTTGCTTCTGTCTTAAGTAAACAAACTGTTTCTCTGTGTGCGCTCCCACTTGTGCTGTGTCCCTGATAATAAGCTTTGTACCTGTTTTTACAGTTTTTGCCTCCTTGAGAAATGCATTTTTCAATGGGGGCAAGGACCAGGGGGATTTTGCTTCTAGCCTCTACCCACTGGTGGACCAGCGGCTAGGATTCCTCATTTTCAGCCAGGCTACCCAAGTCCAATTCCTGGGCAGGGAACTAAGATCTCACTTCAAGTCACTGCTCTCAATGCTGCCTCTCCGAGATCACTACTATGCTCTCCTGCCTCCAAACTCAAAACGGGTTGTGATGGGTGGGCATTCATGAAGTCTCAACACAAGGATGATCAGTGAGACCATAGTAGAGGAGGAATGCAGAGCACACCACTGAAGACATAAGGGAGAAACATTTTGACCAACTACTCTGTTCCTCTAATTTTGTTAGTTACTAAAATATTGCTTCCTGTCTCACTCAGAGTAAAAGTTAAAGGTTTTCCAGTGGCTTGCCAGGGTCTCTCTACAATCTGCCCTGCACGCTCCTCTATCACTCTTCCTCTTGTTTGCTCTGACCCAGGCACACTGACCTCCTTGCTTTTCCTCAGAAAGCGCCAAGACCATTCCTTCCTCACAGACTTTGCTCTTTCTGTTTCCTCTGCTCTTTCTCCAGGTATCTGCTTGGCTCGACCCTTCCTTCCTTCAGATCTTTGCTCAAATGCCACTTAATGGCAAGGCCTTCCCTGACCTCCCTACTTAATATTACAGCTATTCTGGCTCTGCATCCCTCTTCCCACCCAATACCTGTTGTCTTATGAATATCTGTTGAATCTCAGACTCAAAGGGAGATGGGCAGCTAAGCATCCAGGTTGTCTTCCACTGAATTTCTTTTGAGAAGCTTACATTTTTTTCCCACTAAATTCAAACTACCTGCTTAGGAATTAAATTATTCTCTTAAATCTAGGATGTTTAGGGGAGATAACATCGTCACAAAGTATGGAAAAAGGCGTTGTTGGGAAATTGAGATTCATATTAAAATATAAGTACCGGTTGTCTTTTCAAGAGGAGGATGTGTAGAGACGGGACCAGAGGCGCTGCCTGGGACAGGAAACCGAAGAAAGAGTTAAAGCACAGGAAAGACTTATGAGTTGTAGGTCTAGCACAAGGAAGCAGGGCTCTCCATCTTTTCTCCTGTCTCATTGAAAAGCTGTCTCTTCCTCCCTTGAATAAACCTCTTTGCTTTCTGTCCTGCGCTTTGATTTATTATTTTAATTCTATAGCTGTCTTAGTGAAGTATGTAAAGCATTTGGGGATACAATCATGTGGAAGACATTACAGAAACTAAAGATGTATTATCTTATGTGGTATTGGGTAGAGGCTCGGTGTGCTGAGGAATCCTATCCTAGATGAAAACACAGATCGTGTCTGTGGCATTGTGTATTGACTAAGAAACTGACTCCTCATTGAGGGTATAGGAAGGCGGAATTTAGGGACTACTGTTATAATAATTTGGTGGGAAATAGGTAGAACTGAAGCATAAAGAGATCTCACTGAAGTGTCTGCTTTTCATAAGTGAGAGATGTCCCTGAAGGTGGGATTTTTATTTTCTTGCCTCTGAAGTGGACATAATGACTTTTTATTTTCCTTCTGTCTGATTACTAAGATGTAGATTTCCAGAGAACAGGAACTGTGTCTAATCCCCTTATTGCATCTAGCACTGCCTGGTACAGAGTAGGAGCTCAGTACATGAATGTTGAAAGAATGAATCAACCATGCTTGAAAACTTAGGTCTGTCCTGCTTCTCACAAGAATGAAATACTTAAAAGAAACTGTGGGATTATGTAAGCTCAGAGTTATCATCATTCCAAGTACTGGTATTAATGATAAAAATAATTCTGATAGATAAAAAATAAATGGAATCTTTTCCGTGATTGATTTCCACACAGTTAGATCCAGCAGGACACTAGTTCTAATAATCATCTTTTTATTTAGCTGGTGCGAGAATGATTTTAGCATCACACTGTAATTAGATGCCTTTCCTGGCATTTGGTGTGCTTGTTGTTCATGAAGTACCCTGGAATTCGGGAAATATAATTTCACGAGCCTAGATCATAACAGGCTGTGTCATTTTCTTGGCATCCTCAAAACCAAAGCCTTAAGAGTCCATAGTTTGTCCTTTTAAACTCTAGCAAAGGAAAGCAAGGGCCTTGGCAGTGACAAAGGAAGAGAAATTCTCTCGGAGTCTGTAAAGAGATCAGCACCAGGGAAGCCACTTGAAATAAAAAAATGAGAAAATGTAAACCATCACTCAAAACTTATTTCCAGTCTTTTAGGTGCTTCAAAAAATAATCGTGATTCCTTTTTCTGAAATAAATCTTCATCTATTATTGTACCTGCCTAAAGTGGCAAGGTGGCACTTGGGGGGAAAGCAGAATACCCCTGAACAGAATTTTAGGGGCACTTGCTAGTGATTAAAAAAAAAGCTAAACAGTCTTACATCACTATATATGCTCTCACCACCCACAAGTGTTTAAAAATCAAAATAAGACCTTGTTTCCACCCTTGAGGAGTTCCAAGCATCAGGTTAAAACTGAGAGAGGTGAACTTCCCTGGTGGCGCAGTGGTTGGGAATCCGCCCGCCAGTGCAGGGGACACAGGTTCGAGCCCTGGTCCGGGAAGATCCCACACGCCGCAGAGCAACTAAGCCCGTGCGCCACAATTACCGAAGCCCGTGCGCCTAGAGCCCGCGCACCGCAACGAAGAGTAACCCCCGCGCGCATGTGCTCCCCGGCCGTGGGGTCTGAGTTGCCTCGGTACAGCTTGCAGACCGCTGGGAGTCTGGGCTGCTACCCTGCGTGAGTCCTCCCACGGCTTTCCCCACTGTCCGCCCCTCTCGGCTTCGCGATGCAAGTGGTCCGGGCCTTTGAGCCTGCAGGAAGTGGACGAGAGGCCACAGCACGCGCTGCAGGTCAAATACGGCGGGGCGGAGCTTGACGAGCTGGGCAAAGTGCTGACACCCACCCAGGAGCAGTGGCACGGTGCTCTCCGATTATGTGGGCTCTGGGCCTCCCAAGGGCACAGGCCTTCACCGCTACGCCTGGCTAGTTTACGAGCAGGAAAGGCCACTGAAGTGTGATGAGCCCATTCTCAGCAACCGATCTGCAGAGGAGCGTGACAAATTCAAGGGGGCGAATTTCCGCAAAAAGTATGAGCTCGGGGCTCCGGTGGCCGGCGCGTGTTACCAGGCCGAATGGGATGACTATGTGCCCAAACTGTATGAGCAGCTGTCTGGGAAGTAGAGGAAAGCCAGGAGATGGACACGGTCCCAGAGTTCCCAAGCAGTGTTTCAGTTTAGTGATGCATGTAGATTTCTCCCCTTCCCCCTGCCTGAGCCCTGAGCGGTCAGGTTTAGGTTTAGGGTGACTTTTCCTTCTGCCTGTCCTCTGTAATTCTAGGGGGTTTACGTTTTGATCCAATTTGAACTCCGTTTTGGTGAGGGATATTTTGGTACTGGGATGGGGTCATCAAAATGTTAATATAAGAATAACAACCCAGACGTTAAAGAAGAAAAAAATTCTGGTAAAAAGACCAGGTCTGCAGTATTAGAACAGAGCATCAAAGAATCTTTAAGGGAGGTTGAAAAAAAAGGAAAGGTTGATTGCCTCTGCCTTTGTGAGCCCGAGCCCAGGATTGTCTGTGACGGCATCTGACGGCATGTGTTTTCACGGCCCTGTCTCTCACTAAGACAACCAGGGGCCGGCAGGTCCGCTAGCCCCCCATGTGATACATCTCAGGCTGGTTAGTGGGTGTCAGTGTCCTGCTCTGGCCCCTTTAAAGAGCAATACTGAAAAAAGCAATAGGGAGAGAGTTGCTGTTAAAGCTTGGCCATCTAGGTGAGCTGCAGGGCTGAGTGAGAGGTCATCAGCCATCCGAAAGTCTGTGCCTGTTAAATTGATCACTCTTCGGTGTAAGAAAAGCTGGTCTGGAGTTGCTGAATGTTGTGTTAATTCTGCTGTTTGCTTATAGTTGAATAAAAACATTGCGTAGTTAAAAAAAAAAAAGAGTAACCCCCTACTCATTGCAACTAGAGAACGCCTGCGTGCAGCAATGAAGACCCAAGCAGCCAAAAATAAATAAATTAATTTTTAAAAATTGTCTAGACTTTATGTGTGGTTCATTCTCTTTTAAAAAACAAAAACAAACAAACAAAAAACTGAGAGAGGTAGAGAGGGAGAGCCAAGGATTACCAAGCCGTGTGTCGTCAAGTCTGACCAGGACTGTCAGGATGGCTGCAAAACCTCCCTTCTGCTGCTGCCTCTGCAGCCCCCTGGCTGCACACCACTGGCTTCAGGCCCCCCAGGAATTCGCCAGATGCGTGTAGCTGGCTGTAGCAGGTACTGTTGGCCCCCACGCCCCCATGCCCTTCTGCTTATCATTCTCTAAACAAAACCTTGCAGCTCCCAAGGTCCAGGCAAATAAGTCTGACAGGAGTTGGTGGATAAATACCCCAGCTCCCTTCCTCCTTGGTTGGGATAACACTGAGACAAGGTCTACCCTGTCTCCCTGATTTCCTAAGTAGGACTGAGCCCCAGTTGCCTACGTCAGCAATCTGCTTGATAACGCATCCTCTGGTCATTTCCTTCCCTCCCTGTCTTGCTTTCCCACTTCCCTACACCGCTTCCTGGAATCACCCTCCAATGAAAGCTACTAGCACTCTCATCCTTATGCAGGGATGCTTCTAGGGAAACCCAGCATAAGCTATTGGCAGTATATCCTCACTCACTTACCCATTCATGTATCCATTCCTTCATTCATTCACCAGGCATTTGGTAAGCCCATACTGTATGCCAGACATTATATCAGATGCCGAGGATGACAAAAGGGCAGCCACTGCCACCAGGGAGCTCCCCGTTCAGAGGGGCAGCCAGTCCCATTACTGGAGAGTTATAAACAACATGGAAGTCCAGGACAGAGCAGTACAGAAGAACTCCCAGTATCACTCTCCCTAAGTCTTGTCTTATCCATTCATTTCCTGTCTCCCCTTCTAGAATGTAAGATGCATAGAAAGAGACGCTTGTCCGTCATGTTCCATCGTTGAAACCTCAGCTCTTAGAACGGGGCTGGGGCTCAGTACATATTTGGTGAGTGTGTCTCAGGAACTGGGGCTGCAGATATGTGCCCGCTGGTCTTCAGGTGTGCCTCCTTCCCTCCCTCTGCCCACCTCCCACCCTTATTCTTTGGTCCTCAGGGTCCCCACCTGTGGACAGGTGCAGTTTAATCCTTGTGTCATCTGGATCAGTTGGAGAGTCCCATATCATTTCTCACTGAAGATGCTGAACATTTTGTTTTCACTTTCACACTAAAGGTAGAGAAAATAAAAATAGATATTATTAATCTTTACGCGTCTCCTGTGGTCCTAACCACCAACCACAGCTCAGAGTCCTATGGTGGATTACTACTTTGCATGTTCTTTATTTCCTGTAAAGCTAGGCACGTGAGGAAGACTGATCTGTGGAGTCTAGATCCTGCTTAGTTGGTGGGGGGGAGGGAAGCTGCAGTAAATTTAGACATCACTAGCGTTTCTTTACACATTCAGGAAAAAAAAAATTAACTTACATCCATTGCTACAGAAGCTCATAAATCAAAAAACACCAAGTCTCTTCCCTACACACCTGGAAGTTCAACATTACAGTCCATTCATTCTGTGGTTGCCTCCTTCGCAAAAGAGGCGTGGGGGCGATGGCTCAAACAGGATTTCCCAACATAGCTCTGATATCCAAGCCATGACCCACCCATGTCTTTTGACCTTTGCTTAAAAACTATTTCCGGGTAAGGGAATTATTTACCTGAAGCATAGACTCTAAGAATTTGGTCCCATTAATTATCTTTTTCCTCTAACCTTCCTCCTTTATTACTCTCTCTTCTTTCTCTCCCTTTCCTTCTTGGGTTTTGGTTTTGGTTTGTTATTTTACATAAATTTCAAAACAAGTCTAACGGCATCAGAAACAAAACACAGAAAAGTCTTCTTTATTTTCCATTCTGTTCTGAGCCATAGATTCTTCCATGTACTCAAATAATACACCCAAGAGGACCGGTAGAATGAATTTGATTAGCCTCTTAAATGTTTTAGCACCTGCACACCATAGCGCTTCCAAGAGAGGGGAAAAGATTTTTCCTCCTATCCCTAAGGGATGGCTTGTTACGTGGGCCGTGTAGCTGTGTGTGCCACTTTACTGAGGCTAAGATTGAGTAGCCCTGGTGGAGAAAGAAAATCCTAAATAAGAACAGGTACAGCTTCGAGGCCCCGTATGTTTTTGTTTTTGTTTTAATTTTATTGAAGTATAGCTGATTTACAATGTTGTGTGAGGCCCCATATACTGTTTGGTTTTTTTTTGCGTTATGCGGGCCTCTCACTGTTGTGGCCTCTCCCACTGCGGAGCACAAGCTCCGGACTCGCAGGTTTAGCGGCCATGGCTCACAGGCCCAGCCGCTCCGCGGCATGTGGGATCTTCCCGGACCGGGGCCCGAACCCGTGTCCCCTGCATCGGCAGGCGAACTCTCAACCACTGCGCCACCAGGGAAGCCTGCCCCATATACTTTTACTTCTTAATTTTGTTCTTTGAGAACCATGTTTACTTTTTTTGAGAAAAAGGCATAAATAAAGGAAAAAGAGAGGCTATACTTTATTTAGATTTTCAGGCAGCCTTTAAAAATACGTCATACTGGAAGCAGTAGAAATGATTTTACACTACCCTTCCCCCAGTCCTTCACTCTTAGTTATTTTTACTGAAGAGAAGTTAGGGCATATGCTCACACAAAGACTTGTCCATGAAAGTTCACAGCAATATTATTCATAATAACCAAAAACTGGAAACAACCCAAGTGTCCAATGGATAAACAAAATGTGGCATATTCATATAATGAAATACTACTTAGAACACTCAAACTATTCATATATGTACCAACATGGATGAATCTCAAAGTAATTATAGTGAGTGAAAGAAGCCAGACTCCCCCACCAAAAACAGAAGACAACGTACAGTATGATTTCATTTCTATCCGATTATAGACAATACGAACTAATCTATAATGACGGAAAGCATTATCAGTGGTTGACTAGGAATGGGGGCGGGGAGGGACAGATAACAAATGTGCAGGAGGACGCTTTCAGGGGTAATGGATGTGTCCGTTGTCTCGCGATGGTTTCCCAGGTGTATACATATGACAAATCTCACCAAATTCTAAATGTGTACAGTTTATTATATATAAATTATACCTCACTAAAGCTAAATAATTGAGTTTTCTTGGGATTAGAGACAATGTTTTGAGATGGAGAGAGAATTACCTTAGTAAATGAAGAGTTGGGATAGGGGCTTCCCTGGTGGCGCAGTGGTTGAGAGTCCGCCTGCCGATCCAGGGGACACGGGTTCGTGCCCTGGTCCGGGAGGATCCCACATTCCGCGGAGCGGCTGGGCCCGTGAGCCATGGCCGCTGAGCCTGCGCGTCCGGAGCCTGTGCTCTGCAGCGGGAGAGGCCACAACAGTGAGAGGCCCGTGTACTGCAAAAAATAAAAATAAAAATAAATAGAAATTTGTTTGAACCCAGAAGTTCTTATGAAGTTTTGATAAGTATACCTTAAAACACAAGAGGGAAGCAAAAACCATCGCGGGGGAGGAGGAACTTCCCTTTTGAGAATAGGCAGTTGGAATAACTCCTCAGTCTGGAAGACACGGTGTGGGAGGGAATCTGAGTAGCTCATGTCACATGTGTATAGATTATTCACTTAATCTTGAGTTAGCTCTTAAGATTGAGAAGAAGCAGCATTAGGGAAAAATAAAGCAAGCTGTGCTCCACATCCTAAGACACGGTTCTGACTGAGACGATAAATCTGCAGGTCCAGATTCCTTCACAGATGGTAGGCTGATGGGAAGCTGTTAGCCAGAGTTGTCGGGTAGAGAGCAAATCCCCAACTTCAGATGCCTCTCTCATGCAGGGGGAGATGGAATTCTCAGCTCAATGCCTCAGGACTCCGGTCCAGTATCATGGCTGTTCTAATCGGTTTCTACAGCATTTTAAAAAGTGGCTGCGTTATCCTGAACATTTTTATCAAACAAATCAGCTGATATAAATGCATAAAGTTGGCTGAAAGCAGGCCAGGATTTCAAAGCCCCCTTCGGCACGTCTAGGTTGGGCACACGTCATGGACCCTCTCCTTTGGACGCGGACTCAGGGGCAGGCTGGTGTAGAGTGACTTCTGGCATCTGATGTTTCGGATGTGAACATCAGCAGAGCAGATGCTAGGCAGTTCCCCTCTGCACCTGGAGTGTTTCATGCCCAAAAGGAAGGAATAGAAATCCAAATCAGCGCAGTCACTCAGAAAGAGGACAGGTGATGGCCTGGCGTTCTCTCCTTGGCTTCGTGTGGAATTACAAAGTACTGCTTTAGGACTGTGAACTCCAGCCATCTGCTTGCTTGGATCCTGGAGAGCAATACTGCTGGTATCTGCCGCCCTAATGAAGAGGGCGCAGAGCACGGAGGTGCTGCTATCCGGTTCCTCACCGGCGAGGAGCTGGCCTTGGGAAACGCGGGGATGCACATTTGAAAGTGAAGACGGAGGAAGCCTGATGGCTCCCAGAGGACACAGCCGCCAGGTTTCCTTTGTAAAAGAAACGGGACTGTATACTTTAGAAAACACATTGACTTTTTTCGAGATGTCTGCACCTCAGCCACAGCTGAACAAGAGTCTTTCTCTGTTGCTGGCTTCTTGTTTGCTGTAATCCTATAATTTTCTGGTGCTCGTGACCATCGGTGATTCTCCAGCTTCTTGCCCTCCCCCCATCTATCTGTTGGCTCCTGGGAGCAGGGGTTCCAGTCCACCTGGCTAGCCAGCATGTGATTCTGACAGTAATGAGCCACATGGGGAGACCCCAGGAGAGGAGCAAGAATAGGTCATCCCTATATTTTTATGTGGAGATTGATAATCAAGGCTAACAATCCCGGCAGAAGGTGAACAACACATTAAACAGAGGGGAAAAGATAATAAAACATCTCCTGCTGGTTAACAGTCGTTGGGTGGAAACGTTCCCTGGAACTATCCAGCTGTTGCACTTCATGGCTCATAAAGCCTCGGTAACGTCCGTCAAGGGCCTTTTTTCTTGGTGAGGGACCATTTTTTTCATGCAGTTATGATAGCATCTGGTTCCTATCCCTGGAAATGCAAAGATCCACAGGCACAGGCAGGCAGCTGCTGGGGAAGAGCTGGACTGCAGAGGCATCTTGCTCCTTTGACGGGTTTTGGGTCACTTCTGATCTAACGGGCACCGTCGGCATGTAAATGCAGGCTCAGTGGGGGGGTCTGAGCATCTGCTGTGTTCCAAGTTATCACATGTAATCCTCACAACTGTGAGGTAGGGATTATCATCATTTAAAAGAGAATACCATGGGGCTTCCCTGGTGGCGCAGTGGTTGAGAGTCCGCCTGCTGATGCAGGGGACGCGGGTTCGTGCCCCGGTCCGGGAAGATCCCACATGCCATGGGGCGGCTGGGCCCGTGAGCCATGGCCGCTGAGCCTGCGCGTCCGCAACGGGAGAGGCCACAGTAGTGAGAGGCCCGCATACTGCAAAAAAAAAAAAAAAAAAAAAAGAATACCATGGAAACCAGAGCCCTGGAGTCTTTGAGGAAGCGTACCCAGGTCACAGTGCTGCAGGTGACAGTCCGAGATGTCCATATCTGGTGGCCTTTGCTCTGTGCCACATTGCTGCAAAGATGGAAGAAGAGAGGAATTGCTTGCTGTGTGTGCTCTGGGTACGTGTGAAATAGCTCTGCACTTGCTTCTCCTACCTGGTGCTCGGGCACGTGTGTGCTGAGAAGGGGTGACACTTTCCAGAATACTCAAAGTAAACCATGGGAGTACTAAGTGACCTGCTGTTTGAGATCAGGTTTCCCAGGAGCAGGTCGTGAGGTAAGGAGCCCTGTGCAAGTGATTTATGAAGAACGTGGTCCCCAGGGGACCTGTAAGGGGGTGAGAGAGGCCGGGAAGGGAAGAGAAAGGGGAAGCCAAAGAAAGGTACATCTTCGCGCCCTCCCTCCGGCAGAGGTTGGCTTTCAGCATCAGCCTGGTTCTGCCGGGGAACTACACCTCAGAGCTGTCCTGAGCTGGGCAGCAGAGCTGGGGCCGTAATACTCCCTGGCCGCCTATTAGAGTTGCAGAAGAGCAGGAAATCCCAGAGACATCTGGCCAGCTCTCCACTCAAGCAGGCAGCCCAGGCTCCAGCAGCCCAAGGATAGGCCTTTGGAAAAGAGCAGCAGGTGCTGACTGTTAGGAGCAGAAGTGCACTGAAGGGCAGCACACAAAATGCTGCAAGAGCGCTGAGGGGCCCTGGGCTCTGCACCAGCCTTGTCGCCTGCACCTGCCCTTTGTCACACCCAGCTAGCAGAAGAGGACACTGATGAGATAGGAAGGCAGCAGGGAGATGAATCAGGGACCCCCGGTGTTTTCAAGCAACACCCTCAGCTCTATCTCCACAAGAAAGAGTGTCGATTTTCCTAAATTCTGGGAACGGTGTTTTTTCTATCACTGCGTTTATCAGTGAGCCACTTTCAACCCGTGTCAGCGCGGAACAGAACGTTGGGTTATTTCATGTTGGATGATATAATTCATGTGGACAAGGCAGATCTCTTGGGAGTGAGGGGAAGTTGTTCCTAAGTAGACTTCCGTGTTCTCTTACGAGGTGGGAAAATGCAAAGGGAAAATAAAAAGTCGGGGGTGCCCAAGACAGAGAGCCTCCCCATCTGAAACCATGCTGTGACTTGAAGTGCTGCAGATTCCAGACCCATGTGTGTCTTTCTTCAAAACCAGTAGCTGCATGTGAAAAAAAATTATATAGTATGTGAACCCGTAGCAATGATATTTTAAATGAAAACAGATTTCTTCCATTTAAAAGAAATGTCAACTCTTTGTTTTGGGGTATGGGGGTTCCCCACATGTGTTCCAGCTGAACAGGAACACCAAATCCTGATGTAGTTTATAGCAGAATCTGGTTCTGTCCTTAGCTCTCTTTGTATCTGTCACAAACGTCGGCATCGAGGACTCTAGACGCCAAGTACATTATGGTTTTAAAGCTGTGACTGAGCAGAGACACGAATGGATCTTCCTCCTTTTTGGGCTGTTTGAGGGCACAGAGGGTGAAATCCAAGCGTGGTAATCAGGGACTGCAGTGGAACCATGCTTCTCTTATTATGTAAGCCTAGTCTTCCTGGCAACCCCAGCGTGGGGAGAACCATCAAAGGGGCATGGGTGAGCACTGAAACAGGTAATGAATGAAAATGTTTTATGATGATAATGGAATTACAATTTTTTAAGTGTACCTATTCTTTAGAGACATATACTGAAATATTTACAGATGAAATGTTACAGTAATGCAGAAGAAGAGAGAAGTGTTGGGGGAGGGGGGTATACATGGAGTAAGATTGGCAATGAGTTGATAATTGTTGAAACTGGGTTGCAACACAGACTGTTCTATTTGTGTATATGTTTGAAATTTTCCATAATAAGAAGGAAGAAAGGTCATGAAACTAGTTTATACTTAAGGGTCCATCCAGAAGGCTCTTTGGAAGCACAGCCCTGCTGGTCCCAGAGTATACCTTGCATTCTCCCTGGCGACCATAATTATAGCCTCTGCTGCAGGACTGCTGTGGACACCTGGCACTGCTGCCACCACTCCACTCCTCCCAGGACCCCATTCCTCCAGGCACAGGGCCCCCAGCATTACGATTCCAGTAGGCCTCCTCCCTTATTTCTTGCAAAATTAGTCTTTAAAAAAACTTTTTAAAATTGAAGTATTGTTGATTTACAATGTTGTGTTAGTTTCTGGTGTACGGTAAAGTGATTCAGTTTTATACGTACATTCTTTTTCATATTCTTTTCCGTTATGATTTATTATAGGATACTGAATATAGTTCCCTGTGCTATACAGTAGGACCTTGTTGTTGTATCTATTTTATACATAGTGGTTTGTATCTTCTAACACCAAACTCCTAATTTATCCCTTCCCCACCTCTTTTCTCCTTTGGTAACCATAAATTTGTTTTCTATGTCTATGAGTCTGTTTCTGTCTTGTAAATAAGTTCATATTTTAGATCCCACATATAAGTGATACACATGGTATTTGTCTTTCTCTTTCTGACTTACTTGACTTAATATGATAATCTCTAGGTCTATCCATATTGCGGGAAATGGCATTATTTCATTCTTTTGTTTATGTCTGAGTAATATTCCATCGTATATACAAACCACATCTTCTTTATCCATTTGTCTGTCGGTGGACATTTAGGTTGTTTCCATGTCTTGGCTATTATAAATAGTGCTGCTATGAACATGCAAACTTACTCTTGACACGAGTGCTAGGGACTGAGCTAATTTGAGCAATACTGACTACTAAAATTTCGTTGGCCCTCATGACATTCCCTTTTCTCAGAAAAAAAAACAGTAAGATAAACACTGGGTTTGTTTGCTTCTATAGAAGGAGCCCAGCTAAATTTTATAGTGCTAGTTAAGAAAAGTATAAGGAGCTGTGATTTAGTCCCAGACATCTGCAGCCCTGGAAACAGAGTGGCCATGTGGGCAACTAGGCCTAGAGCAGGCTCAGAAAAGAATCAGGCCTGGGATCCCAGCCTCTTGCCTCCGAGGTGGATTTTTATCCCCCAAGGCCACCTCCTTTTGGTATGTCTGGAGGTTCTAGAGTTTAATTAGAGGAACACAAAAAGTGACTAAGAGTAATTTAAAGAATAACCAAAAAGCCTATTATAAAGCAGTTAACTCTTATGTGAATGGTTTATCTCATGGGGGTGGTATCTGATACAACTGCGAATCCTGCTGTCTTCCAGTTTACAAAACATCCACGTGGAACTCTACCCCCTGCCATTTTACGCAAAGACAGATCATTACTGCTATCACTAGGGACTTCCCACAGACATTGACTGGGTTCTGGAGGAGAAAAGGAAATTCCATTATTTGGGAAGTAAATTTCATTTTCTTTCATATTTGGGGGTACAGTTTCTGACTACACCTCTGGTCCCTTTCATAAAGATATGTGTACCGTGAACGCTAACAGATTCTAGGATATAATCTGATTGATTGATTGGATGGTAATATGCTCTGCAGTTGCAACTCTCAGCTCTGTTTTATTGGCCCCTTCACCTTACGGCATGTGGGGTGGATCAGGCTGGCTCCTCTGGAGCTGGTACATTGCTAGTAAATTCCATTGCTGCCGCTGTGCTTTGGTCTCCTCTCCTCAAGGTCAGTTGATACTGATCAGGGCAAGGACCTCATGGCGAATGTTCCAGCCCTGATGTCTTCAACTTATCTTTCGTTTTGAGTATCTACTAAGTGAATAAGAATATGCTTAGTACTGGGAGGATAGATCATAACTCTTAATAAGGACTAATCTCAGAAAGAAGGAATTAGTATAGATCTTCTGGAGGGCTGGCCAATGCTTAGAAGCCTGGAGGAGACCTGGGAGTTCTCTCAGTTACAGAAACAGCCCAGGGCTCTTCTCAGCTTGGTGTGCAGACAGATAGCTATCATTCAGATTCAGAATTGACATCACAACCTATAAAGTGTTGAATCCTCTCTTGCATTCGCAGAGCTGCCTTGGATTTGAATAACTTCATGTTCTCCATACATTGAAAAATGTATTATTGAACATCTATAGATTCCAGATAGTGAGGTCTGCTAGGTTTTGGCTAGCTTTGTGGGTTTTAAAGCCAGAAGCACCCAGCAGCTATTAAATCCTTAAAGTAATGCAAAATATATGCATAGTCTCAGAGTAAAAAAACCTTCAATGCCTGGAACGAGGAGACTGTTCAGTTTAGCACACCTGTACTTGAGGATTGATCTCATGTTGCTGTTTTGGGTCTGCAAGTTCAGGATAATATCATGTGGATTTTTGAACCAAAATGAATACAACAGACGGTCCATCACGATAACAGAAGGATGCTGGAGCCTGCAGATGCCATCCACATCAAGGACTTTGCTTTCATTGAGCTCTGCAACCCCGTGGATTGTTGTCATATGGAAGTGATTGGGGTGAAAAGAGCCAAGATGTTCCTAAAAATCAGTGAGGGCAGTTTGCAAGCCTGAGTCAAAAAACAAGCTGGATACACCACAGAGGAAATTTTCTCAATAACTGTTTTTGGAGGAGGTTTTAGATCACTTGCCTTTGAGTAACATTTGTTTATCAAGTGTCCAGTAATCACTTCCATTGTAGCTGGAGCAGGAGGGGCTGTGTTTTCATCGCAGACCTAACTCCCATGATTCAATGTGCCGTCAAAGCTCCATTTTTATCGCCCTTTCTATGGCTGACATACATTTCCACTTTGTACTGTTCATCAGATAACTTACTACAATCTGGGAAGTGCATTCACTAAACACCTGACTAGCCTCAAGCTCTTTACTTTTGACAAAACAGGAGACAGAAATTATAATGACATTCCCATGTTAGACTGAATTATGGAATTTTAAGATTGCTTTGAAACACTTGGTTGAATAGAGAGGTGAAATATCCTTGATACTTTACTGCTGGGGGAGGGGTTTATCCAACAAAAGACAAAGACGTAAATTTCAAATGACAGTTTGTCTCAAAGATATGCCTCTACCATAGACGCTTTTTAATCTTTTTATAGTCTACTTGATATCTTATGCAATTATTGTCAGTGCTTTCTGCTAATGGATTCACTGCAAGTAGGTTTACCATACGTGGAATCTACTTTTTCTTGTGTAAGCACTTTTCATTCTTATATATGTGAGGTGTGTCCATACATGATGGATGTGCCGTTTATTGATAGGAGAGAAAAATGTATCAGTAGGGATTGTACATGTATTTTGCCTTGGGCAGCAGCAGCATTGCAATATAAAATGTGGTTGGTGTATGTCTAGGCAGAATGTGGTGGCTTTCCTTGCTCTCCTTCCATTGAACCCCTTCCAGCAATCAACTGTTTCCTCCAGTTGGTATCTTTGGTGGCCATTTTCTCTCACTCCTCTCCGTTGACTTTGTTTTTCCATCCGCAAATTGCTTTCTCTGTCTAGCTTGGAAGCAACAGAGTGGCTCCTCCCAAATCACTGAGTTTACAGGGCTAAAGGAGCTTGCTTGCTACCCATGTTAGTTGCCTGGGATTAGAATTTGAACGTGAAGACTGGGAGGAATAGCACCATGCTTCTCTGAAAGGATTTTCACTGTTGCTCCAGGTGTTCTGAAAAGAGGAAATGAGTCACCTTCAGTCTCTTTTAATGCTACAGGGAGAAAGGAGTCGTGTTAACTATATAAGAAAATAATCTAATCCTTTTCTGTGTGGTCCTTTCAATAAAGTTTACGGCGCTCTCCAGTGGGTCCAGCGGCTCTGAGAACAATAATGGCTGGTGAATTATTGTTCCATCTCTGCTACTATTTGATTTCCGTGCTTTGGTTTAAAAAAAAATTCACTTCATGGGGCTTCCCTGGTGGTGCAGTGCTTGGGAATCCGCCTGCCAATGGAGGGGACATCGGTTCGAGCCCTGGTCCGGGAAGAGCCCACATGCCGCGGAGCAACTAAGCCCGTGCGCCACAAATACTGATGCCCGCATGCCTAGAGCCTGTGCTCCACAACGAGAGAAGCCACCGCAATGAGAAGCCCGCGCACCACAACGAAGAGTTACCCCCGCTCGCCGCAACTAGAGAAAGCCCACGTGCAGCAACAAGGACCCAACGCAGCCAAAAATAAATACGTAAAATAAATAAATCTATTAAAAAAAAGTTTAAAAAAAATTCACTTCATTGTGACAATCTTTTGAGAAAGCGAGGAGACCAGTGGTGTTATACCTCTGTGTAGGTGTATTCTGTGGTAGGATTTAGAATGAAAGAGTGTGAATACTGAAGGGATCTTCTCAGACTGAGGTACCTGAACACCCGGGCATAGAGACTGATGTGCCAGAGTCTCTGAGAAGCTGTTGGGTATATGGTACATCTTCTTGGGGGCATTAGTTTTCCTTGCAATCTTGGAGGTTGGGGGAGACCAACTTTTTAACTGTTAAACACAAAGAGATGCATTATGGAACACAATATGAAATTTGGATGAATTTGTAAGATAGAGAGTGAACTTCTAAGTAATTTCTTGCTAGATTTAGACTGTTTGGAGTTATGTCTCCACCATGGGAACTAATTCACTCTGTCCATTGCCATTAGATCTACTACAGGGAAAAGTTTCTTTTTCTGTTTTTCAAAGAACCAGCTGCTTGCTGTATTTTTTTTTATTGGTTCTAGTGTTTTCTATTTGCTACCTCATTGTTTTCTGTTTTTAATCTTATTATTTCTTTCCTTCTGCTTTCTTTCAGTTACTTTGTTGTTGGAATTGGGAATTTAATGCATTTGTTTTTATTGATATAAATATTTAGGCTATGAATTTTCCACTCATGACGGCTTTAATGGTATTTTATAGACTGATATGTAGTGTTTTATTAACATTCTGTTTTAGAAATTCTGCAATTTTGGTTTGTATTTCCTCTCTTACCTGAGAATTATTTAATATAGATTTTAAAAATTTCCACAGGAAGAGCCTTTTGGTTTTATTTTTTTTTAACATCTTTATTGGAGTATAATTGCTTTACAATGGTGTGTTAGTTTCTGCTTTATAACAAAGTGAATCAGCTACACATATATCCCCATATCCCCTCCCTCTTGCATCTCCCTCCCTCCCACCCTCACTATCCCACCCCTCTAGGTGGTCATAAAGCAGTGAGCTAATCTCCCTGTGCTATGCGGCTGCTTCCCACTAGCTATCAGTTTTACATTTGGTAGTGTATATACGTCCATGCCACTCTCTCACTTTGTCCCAGTTTACCCTTCCCCCACCCCGTGTCCTCAAGTTCATTCTCTAGTGGGTCGGCGTCTTTATTCCCGTCCTGCCCCTAGGTTCTTCATGACCTTTTTTTTTTTTTTTAGATTCCATGTATGTGTGTTAGCATACAGTATTTGTTTTTCTCTTTCTGACTTACTTCACTCTGTATGACAGACTCTAGGTCCATCCACCTCACTACAAATAACTCAATTTCGTTTCTTTTTATGGCTGAGTAATATTTCATTGTATATATGTGCCACATCTTCTTTATCCATTCATCTGTCGATGGACACTTAGGTTGCTTCCATGTCCTGGCTATTGTAAATAGAGCTGCAATGAACATTGTGGTACATGACTCTTTTTTTTTTTTTAACTTTTAAAAGCCATCTTTAATTGTTTTTTTATTTTTTTACATCTTTATTGGAGTATAATTGCTTTACAATGGTGTGTTAGTTTCTGCTTTATAACAAAGTGAATCAGTTATACATATATTCCCATATCTCTTCCCTCTTGTGTCTCCTTCCCTCCCACCCTCCCTATCCCACCCCTCTAGGTGGTCACAAAGCACCGAGCTATCTCCCTGTGCCATGCGGCTGCTTCCCACGAGCTATCTATTTTACGTTCAGTAGTGTATATATGTCCATGCCACTCTCTCAATTTGTCACAGCTTACCCTTCCCCCTCCCCATGTCCTCAAGTCCATTCTCTAGTAGGTCTGTGTCTTTATTCCCGTCTTACCCCTAGGTTCTTCATGACATTTTTTTTTCTTAGATTCCATATATATGTGTTAGCATACGGTATTTGTCTTTCTCTTTCTGACTTACTTCACTCTATATGACACACTCTAGGTCCATCCACCTCACTACAAATAACTCAATTTCGTTTCTTTTTATGGCTGAGTAATATTCCATTGTATACATGTGCCACATCTTCTTTATCCATTCATCCGGTGATGGACACTTAGGTTTTCTCCATCTCCTGGCTATTGTAAATAGAGCTGCAATGAACATTTTGGTACATGACTCTTCTTGAATTATGGTTTTCTCAGGGTATATGCCCAGTAGTGGGATTGCTGGGTCATATGGTAGTTCTATTTGTAGTTTTTTAAGGAAACTCCATACTGTTCTCCATAATGGCTGTATCAGTTTACATTCCCACCAACAGTGCAAGAGGGTTCCCTTTTCTCCACACCCTCTCCAGCTTCTATTGTTTGTAGATTTTTTGATGATGGCCATTCTGACTGGTGTGAGGTGATACCTCATTGTAGTTTTGATTTGCATTTCTCTAATGATTAATGATGTTGCACATTCTTTCATGTGTTTGTTGGCAATCTGTATATCTTCTTTGGAGAAATGTCTGTATAGGTCTTCTGCCCATTTTTGGATTGGGTTGTTTGTTTTTTTGATATTGAGCTGCATGAGCTGCTTGTATATTTTGGAGATTAATCCTTTGTCCATTGCTTCATTTGCAAATATTTTCTCCCATTCTGAGGGTTGTCTTTTCATCTTGTTTATGGTTTCCTTTGCTGTGCAAAAGCTTTTAAGTTTCATTAGGTCCCATTTGTTTATTTTTGTTTTTACTTCCATTTCTTTAGGAGGTGGGTCAAAAAGGATATTTATAGGACATTCCATCCAAAAATAACAGAATACACTTTCTTCTCCAGTGCTCATGGAACATTCTCCAGGATAGATCATATCTTGGGTCACAAATCAAGCCTTGGTACATTGAAGAAAATTGAAATCGTATCAGGTATCTTTTCCGAACACAATGCTATGAGACTAGATATCAGTTACAGGAAAAAAAATCTGTAAAAAATACAAACACATGGAGGCTAAACAATACACTACTTAATAACCAAGAGATCACTGAGGAAATCAAAGAGGAAATCAAAAAATACTTAGAAACAAATGACAATGAAAACATAACGACCCAAAACCTATGGGATGCAGCAAAAGCAGTTCTAAGAGGGAAGTTTATAGCAATACAATCCTACTTAAGAAACAAGAAACATCTCAAATAAACAACCTAACCTTATACCTAAAGCAATTAGAGAAAGAAGGACAAAAAACCCCAAAGTTAGCAAAAGGAAAGAAATCATAAAAATCAGATCAGAAATAAATGAAAAAGAAATGAAGGAAACAATAACAAACATCAGTAAAACTAAAAGCTGGTTCTTTGAGAAGATAAACAAAATTGATAAACCATTAGCCAGACTCATCCAGAAGAAAAGGGGTAAGACTCAAATCAACAAATTAGAAACGAAAGAGAAGTAACAACTGACATGGCAGAAATACAAAGGATCATGAGAGATTACTACAAGCAACTCTATGCCAATAAAATGGACAACCTGGAAGAAATGGACAAATTCTTAGAAAAGCACAACCTTCTGAGACCGAACCAGGAAGAAATAGAAAATATAAACAGACCAATCTCAAGCACTGAAATTGAAACTGTGATTAAAAACCTTCCAACAAACAAAAGCCCAGGACCAGATGGCTTCACAGGCGAATTCTATCAAACATTTAGAGAAGAGCTAACACCTATCCTTCTCAAACTCTTCCAAAATATAGCAGAGGGAGGAACACTCCCAAACTCATTCTACGAGGCCACCATCACCCTAATACCAAAACCAGACAAAGATGTCACAAAGAAAGAAAACTACAGGCCAATATCACTGATGAACGTAGATGCAAAAATCCTCAACAAAATACTAGCTAACGGAATCCAACAGCACATTAAACGGATCATACACCATGATCAAGTGGGGTTTATCCCAGGAATGCATGGATTCTTCAATATATTCAAATCAATTGATGTGATACACCATATTAACAAATTGAAGGAGAAAAACCATACGATCATCTCAATAGGTGCAGAAAAAGCTTTTGACAAAATTCAACACCCATTTATGATAAAAACCCTCCAGAAAGTAGGCATAGAGGGAACTTTCCTCAACATAATAAAGGCCATATATAACAAACCTGCAGCCAACATCATCCTCAATGGTGAAAAACTGAAACCATTTCCTCTAAGATCAGGAACAAGACAAGTTTCCCCACTCTTACCACTATTATTCAAAATTATTTTGGAAGTTTTAGCCACAGCAGTCAGAGAAGAAAAAGAAAATAAAAGGAATCCAAATCGGAAAAGAAGAAATAAAGCTGTCACTGTTTGCAGATGATATGATACTATACATAGAGCATCCTAAAGATGCTACCAGAAAACTACTAGAGCTAATCAATGAATTTAGTAAAGTAGCAGGATACAAAATTAATGCACAGAAGTCTCTTGCATTCCTATACACTAATGATGAAAAATCTGAAAATGAAATTAAGGAAACACTCCCATTTACCATTGCAACAGAAAGAATAAAATACCTAGGAATAAATCTACCTAAGGAAACAAAAGATCTGTATGCAGAAAACTATAAGACACTGATGAAAGAAATTAAAGATGATGCAAACAGATGGAGAGATATACCATGTTCTTGGATTGGAAGAATCAACATTGTGAAAATGACTCTACTACCCAAAGCAATCTACAGATTCAGTGCAATCCCTATCGAACTACCACTGGCATTTTTCACAGAACTAGAACAAAAATTTCACAATTTGTATGGAAACATGAAAGGCCCCAAATAGCCAAAACAATCTTGAGAAAAGAAAACGGAGCTGGAGGACTCAGGCTCCCTGACTTCAGACTATACTACAAAGCTACAGTAATCAAGACAGTATGGTACTGGCACAAAAACAGAAATATAGATCAATGGAACAGGATAAAAACCCCAGTGGCAAACCCACGCACTTATGGTGAACTGATCTATGACAAAGAAGGCAAGGATATGCAATGGAGAAAGGACAGTCTCTTCAATAAGTGGTGCTGGGAAAACTGGACAGCTACATGTAAAAGAATGAAATTAGAACACTCCCTAACACCATACACAAAAATAAACTCAAAATGGATTAGAGACCTAAATGTAAAGGCAGTCACTGTAAAACTCTTAGAGGAAAATATAGGAAGAACACTCTATGACATAAATCACAGCAAGATCCTTTTTGACCCACCTCCTAGAGAAATGGAAATAAAAACAAAAATAAAAAATGGGACCTAATGAAACTTAAAAGGTTTTATTATTTTATTTATTTCTGATTTTATTGCATTATGATCAGATAATGTTTTTATTATTTCTACTTTATGAAACTTATTTAAGTTTTCTTTATGAGTTAAGATACAGTCAAGTTTTATGAACTGCATATGAGAAGGGTGTAGTCTTTATATTTTGAGTGCAGAGTATGATATATATAAAGAAAATCTATCTTTTTTTTAACATCTGTATTGGAGTATAATTGCTTGACATTGTTGTGTTAGTTACTGTTCTATAGCAACGTGAATCAGCTATATGTATCCATATCCCCATATCCCCTCCCTCTTACATCTCCCTCTCACCCTCCCTACCCCACCCCTCTATGTGGTCACAGTGCAGGAGCTGATCTCCCTGTGCTTTGCGGCTGCTTCCCACTAGCTATCTGTTTTACATTTGGTAGTGTATATATGTCAACACCACTCTCTCACTTCGACTTAGCTTACCCTTCCCCCTCCGTTTATCCTCAAGTCCATTCTCTACATCTGTGTCTTTATTTTCTATTTTTTAATAAAGTTATTTTGGAATAAATATAAAACATAAAATCTGCCATTTAAACTATTTTTAAATGCATAATGTACTAGTATTAATTACATTTGCAATACTGTACAACTATCACTACTATTTGTTTCCAAAACTTTTTCATCACCTCCAACAGAAACTCTATACCCATTAAGCAATAACTCTCTATCCCTCAACTCCACCACCAGCTCATAGTAACCTCTATTCTACTCTCTATCTCTATGAATTTACCTATTCTAGATATTTCATATATGTGAAATCATTCAGTATTTGTCCTTTAGTGTCTCGTTTCTTTCACTTAGCGTACTGTTTTCAAGGTCCACCCAAGTTGTAGCATATATCAGAACTTCATTCCTTTTTGTGTTCAAAAAATATTCTGTTATACCACATTCTGTTTATCCATTCATCTGCTCACAGACACTTAGCTGTTTCCACCTTTTGGCTACTGTAAATAATGCTACAGTGAACATTAGTGCACAAGTAGCTGTTTGAGTCCCTGTTTTCACTTCTTTTGGGTATATACCTAGGAGTGGAATTGCTGGCTTATATGGTAATTCTATGTTTAGCTTTTTGAGGAATTGTCCAACTATCTTCTACAGAGGCTGCATCATTTCAAATTCCCACTAGCAAAGCATAAGGATTCTAATTTCTCCACATCTTTACCAACATTATTTTCCACTTTGTTTCTTTGTTTTAAAAATGATAACTAGTATAGTAGGTATAAAGTGGTATCTCATTGTGGTTTTGATTTGCATTTCTCTAACCACTAGTGATGTTGAGCTTCTCTTCATATGCATATTGTCCATTTCTTTGACAAATGTCTGTTCAAATCCTTTGCTCATTTTTTAAAAGATTTATTTATTATTTATTTATTTATTTAATTTATTTTTGGCTGCGTCAGGTCTTAGTTACGGCACGTGGGATCTTCGTTGAGGCACGTGGGATCTTTCTTTGCAATCCGCAGGCTTCTCTCTAGTTGTGGCGTGTGGGCTTTCTCTCTCTAGCTATGGTGTGCAGGCTCCAGGGCGTGTGGGCTCTGTAGTTTGTGACACAAGGGCTCTCTCGTTGAGGTGCGAAGGCTCGGTAGTTGTGGTATGCGGGCTTAGTTGCCCCGTGGCATGTGGGATCTTGGTTCCTTGACCAGGGATCGAACCTGCATCCCCTGCATTGTAAGGCAGATTCTCTACCACTGGACCACCAGGGAGGTCCCATCCTTTGCTCATTCCTTTTTTCTTTTTTTTTTTTGGCTGCATTGGGTCTTCATTGCAGTGTGCAGGCTTCTTACTGCGGTGGTTTCTCTTGTTGTGGAGCACGGGCCCTAGGGCACACGGCTTCAGTAATTGTGGCTCACGGGCTCTAGAGCTCAGGCTCAGTAGTTGTGGCACATGGACCTATTTGCTCTGCGGCATGTGGAATCTTCCCGGACCAGAGATCGAACCCATGTCCCCTGCATTGGCAGGTGGATTCTTAACCACTGTCCCACCAGGGAAGGCCCCTTTGCTCATTTTTCATTGTCTTTTGTTGTTGAATTGTAGGAATTCTTTATATCATCTGGGTATTATCAGATACATGATTTACAAATATTTTCTCTCAGTGTGTATATTGTTTTTTCACTTTCTTGATAGGGTCTATGATGCAAAAGCTTTTAATTTTGGTGACATACAGTGTATTTTTCTTTTGTCGTTCATGCTTTTTGTGTTAATAGCTAAGAATCCATTGCCAACTCTTACGTCATGAAGATTTACATCTATGCTTTCTCCTAAGAGCTTTATGGTTTTAGCTCTTATATTTAGGTTGTTTATCCATTTTGAGTTAATTTTTGTTTATGGTATGAAATAGAGGTCCAAATACATTCTTTTGCATGTGGATATACAGTTTTTCCAGTACACCAGAGATTTATCTTACTGATCATATTGTTTAGGTCTCCTACAGCCTTACTTAATTTTTTGTCTTCTTGAATTATCTTTGGACCAGGAGTGGCAGGTTAGAGTAGTGCCAGTGTCATGCTAGGTTATATTGGAGCCTGGGGCTCCAAAAGAAAAACTCAGTAATACTGTTCCTATCTTTATTTTAAAATTTCAAATTTTATTTATTATAGGTTGTATGCATTAATTTTTATTTTTTAAAATATTGCATTAAAATATTTTTTGTTTTGGTTCCTGAGTTTTGGGCACTCCCTATGATGGTGCGTCTGAGGAAAGTGCCTCACTCACCTCACCCTAATCCCAGTCTTGGGCTAACGGCTCCTATTCTTAGTGTATTTCTGTCTGTTTCTCCTTGCAGCTCATGCAGTGTTGTTTTTTGAAAGTGGTTGCCATGTATTTGATGCAAAAGAATTCATAAACGTTATACTTTTGTTATGCATTGTGGCTTTCAGTGCTGCAGCGTCATTTGTCTTGTTTAATGCTTCTTGACCTGCATTCTACCTTGTCTCATATCAGAATCACAAACTGTAGGGGGAAACTTGAGATGCTAACAAGTCCTCAGTTTACCAGCGATGAAACTGAGGCCCAAAGACTTTGGAAGAAGTTGGAATAATTATGCCTATTAAGTTAAAAGTGTTGATTGCTTTACTTCTAAGTACTGACATAGCAACAGCCTCAGTATACTTCCATGTGGAAATGGTATCACTCTGAAGTTGTGTAAATCAAAATTACAGTGAATAGCCTCATTATGTGTAAGCACATGGGCCACAAACCCAACTGAGGTTTTAGGATGGGCAGACTCAAGTAAGCTCTGGGCTGAATGTGGTACCCGGTGAGGGAGCTGAAACTTGCACCGGTGTGAAGGATGTGAGCTGGAGGAAGGCCAATTCGCTGATTTGGACGATTCAGCCGACTCAACTAGTTAGAAATTTTGTCTTTAACAACAAGATCCTGGGCCTCATTTTTGAGCTCCTGGAAGTTGTATGAGAGAAGAAGGGAGTTGTTTCGCTGCACTTTACAGAGTCCAGTCTCTTATCTTTCCCTTTTGTACTTCTTACGGCAACCTTACAGCCTCTACATTAATTAGCCTGGCTTCATTCAAGCAGTTCCGCAGCATTTGAGACTGGCTTCTTACTTTTCTTCTAAGTGGTTCTCGTGTCTGTGTCTTGGAGCATTCAGGGAGGTAAATCTGAAGACGGGTGGAAATAAAATATGGCTCAGTTTTGGCCTTACCAGCCCCTTCCGAATGCATTCATGCTTCTCTCTGTACGCCTTGTTATGTGAATGGGAAAAAAAAGTGCATTTTGGTACATCAGGTTTTCTTCCCTTTGTCTCCTTCTGAGGTGCTCAGAGGCATCAATAACAGATCAGGAAAGCCCTGGCTGAACAAAACTTGGTATTTTCCTTTGATACCTTCCATTGGGAGGCTTCATACAATGCACTTTGTCAGCAAGCCCCTGCTTCAGGCAAACATTGAGAAAACTATTGACGAGGCTTCAATGGAAAGGATCTGATCTGCCCTAGAAACTGCCCTAGTTCTCTATCAGGGGAGCCACCAGCCCTAGAAGAGAAGGTTGCCCCACCCCCCAACAGTCTTTTTTTCTTTCTCCTTTTTAATCTCCTTTCTATTGTAAGAATTGTGGGAACTCTCTTTAAATGAAAATAACTCTCAAGCTGGGCTTTGTTTTCCAACATGGATAAATGCCTAGATATCTCATATCCACTCTGTAAAACTAGAGTCTCAACTTCAGATTATAACAAACTTACTTGGGACAAATGTTTGAGTTCAAGGTGAAATAAGCACTAGATGTTGCGAGTGAGGTTTTTTAAAGCCCCTAAACATTAAATACTTGTTCATCACCCTCCTGCTAGGGAGCCCTCTGCCCCCTCCTCACTGGACTCTGTGGGTCTGCTCGAAGCTGGCTCAGTACCGTATTTGCATTGATCTCCAATCTCTTGCCATCACCCTTTGCTTGATTTTAATTGATTTTAAGTACTTCTGAACTTCTGAAACATCAGTTACTTAAAAAACTATACTATGTTACTTTCTATTTTCAGTTGCAGCTTGTATTATAAAGCAAATCCTTAAGGTGGTGATATCAAGAGAAAAAAAATATCTATTTAGCTACCTTTTCCCAATCATTGTGATAAGCCCAACTGCATACAAGTGGATAAATATTCCGGAAGTGAGAGAGTATGAGCATTGCCCAGCGTGCTCGTTCACGGAGTCTGGCAGTTCTATTCCGGCAGGACCACTGGGGCCCAGCAGAAGCCTTGCTACTCTTCCCCGGGGCTCCCACAGGACATGGCTGCCCAGGCCAGGAGCCCGTACGGCCACTGTCTCCCCATCTATAAAAATGAAGGTCCTTTCTAGGTCCCAATTTCTGTAATTATCTGATCGGTTGTGTTTTGGGCTAATAATAAAATAGGCCCATTGAAAAATATTTGAAAACGATTATAAAAAGGTTTTAAAGCAAGAAGATACCCATGATCTCAGGAGCCAGAGCAAATCACTAGTGGCTTTTTAGAGTGTTTCTTCCAGTCTTTCTCCAATGCATGCATTTATTTTGCAGAATTGGATTCATGCGTATATGCGGTATTGTATCCTTTCTCCACTAACATTATCTCTTGAACATTTGTCCATGTCATTTAATAAAAATTGAAAAATATATGAAAATATGTATGACGACTGAAAATTATTATATCATGTGGATAATATTTTATTTAATGAATACCTTATTGTTACATGTTTAGTTGTTTTGCTGTGATAGATGATGCTTTAGCTAATGTCTTTGCACGTAAACCTTTGTGCACATCTTCTGTTATTTCCTTAGTATATAATCCTAGCAGGAGAATCACTGGGTCAAAGTGTATCCATGTTTTTAAGGCCCTTGATACATAATGCCAAACTACCCACTGGCAGTACGTACTAAGTGCCCATTTTCCTGAACCTACGCCAATATTGAATATTACCTTTGCCAATTTGATAGCTTAAAATGATATCTCATTTTAAATTTTGTTCATTTTATTGCTTATTCAGTTGAATGTTTTTCGTGTCTTCATCAGCCATTTAAATTCTTCTGCTAAAATTCTTCTGTGTTTTTCATTCGTCCTTCCATTAGGGTGTTTGGGTGTTTCTTAGTGATTTTTAAGAACTCTAAAATTCTATTATTATGAAGTATGAACTAAGTTACCCAAATATTTTAATTTTAATGAAGCTACAATAGCTGCTATCCTTTTATAATTAACCCTGTTTTCATTTCTCAACCTTTGTACCTGGAACAGAGCTGTCTATACAAGGGGCTACATAAATTCTTTTTTTTTTTTTTTTTTTTAAACATCTTTATTGGAGTATAATTGCTTTACAATGGTATGTTAGTTTCAGCTTCACAACAAAATGAATCAGTTATATATACACATATGTTCCCATATCTCTTCCCGCTTGCGTCTCCCTCCCTCCCACCCTCCCTATCCCACCCCTCCAGGCGGTCACAAAGCACCGAGCTGATCTCCCTGTGCTATGCGGCTGCTTCCCACTAGCTATCTACCTTACGTTTAGTAGTGTATATATGTCCATGCCTCTTTATCGCTTTGTCACCGTTTACCCTTCCCCCTCCCCATAGCCTCAAGTGCATTCTCTAGTAAGTCTGTGTCTTTATTCCTGTTTCACCCCTAGGTTTTTCATGACATTTTTTTTTCTTAAATTCCATATATATGTGTTAGCATACGGTATTTGTCTCTCTCTTTCTGACTTACTTCACTCTGTATGACAGACTCTAGGTCTATCCACCTCATTACAAATAGCTCAATTTCATCTCTTTTTATGGCTGAGTAATATTCCATTGTATATATGTGCCACATCTTCTTTATCCATTCATCCGATGATGGACACTTAGGTTGTTTCCATCTCTGGGCTATTGTAAATAGAGCTGCAATGAACATTTTGGTACATGACTCTTTTTGAATTATGGTTTTCTCAGGGTATATGCCCAGTAGTGGGATTGCTGGGTCATATGGTAGTTCTATTTGTAGCTTTTTAAGGAACCTCCATACTGTTCTCCACAGTGGCTGTATCAATTTACATTCCCACCAACAGTGTAAGAGGGTTCCCTTTTCTCCACACCCTCTCCAGCATTTGTTGTTTCTAGATTTTTTGATGATGGCCATTCTGACTGGTGTGAGATGATATCTCATTGTCGTTTTGATTTGCATTTCTCTAATGATTAGTGATGTTGAGCATTCTTTCATGTGTTTGTTGGCACTATGTATATCTTCTTTGGAGAAATGTCTATTTAGGTCTTCTGCCCATTTTTGGATTGGGTTGTTTGTTTTTTTGTTATTAAGCTGCATGAGCTGCTTGTAAATTTTGGAGATTAATCCTTTGTCAGTTGCTTCATTTGCAAATATTTTCTCCCATTCTGAGGGTTGTCTTTTTGTCTTCTTTATGGTTTCCTTTGCTGTGCAAAAGCTTTTAAGTTTCATTAGGTCCCATTTGTTTACTTTTGTTTTTATTTCCATTTCTCTAGGAGGTGGGTCAAAAAGGACCTTGCTGTGATTTATGTCATAGAGTGTTCTGCCTATGTTTTCCTCTAAGAGTTTGATAGTTTCTGGCCTTACATTTAGGTCTTTAATCCATTTTGAGCTTATTTTTGTGTATGGTGTTAGGGAGTGATCTAATCTCATACTTTTACATGTAGCTGTCCAGTTTTCCCAGCACCACTTATTGAATAGGCTGTCCTTTGTCCACTGTACATTTCTGCCTCCTTTGTCAAAGATAAGGTGACCATATGTGCGTGGGTTTATCTCTGGGCTTTCTATCCTGTTCCATTGCTATCCTTCTCAGACTCTTCCAAAATATAGCAGAGGGAGGAACACTCCCAAACTCATTCTACGAGGCCACCATCACCCTGATACCAAAACCAGACAAGGATGTCACAAAGAAAGAAAACTACAGGCCAATATCACTGATGAACATAGATGCAAAGATCCTCAACAAAATACTAGCAAACAGAATCCAACAGCACATTAAACGGATCATACACCATGATCAAGTGGGGTTTATTCCAGGAATGCAAGGATTCTTCAATATACGCAAATCAATCAACGTGATACACCATATTAACAAATTGAAGGAGAAAAACCATATGATCATCTCAATAGATGCAGAGAAAGCTTTTGACAAAATTCAACACCCATTTATGATAAAAACCCTGCAGAAAGTAGGCATAGAGGGAACTTTCCTCAACATAATAAAGGCCATATATGACAAGCCCACAGCAAACATCATCCTCAATGGTGAAAAACTGAAAGCATTTCCACTAAGATCAGGAACAAGACAAGGTTGCCCACTCTCACCACTCTTATTCAACATAGTTTTGGAAGTTTTAGCCACAGCAATCAGAGAAGAAAAGGAAATAAAAGGAATCCAAATCGGAAAAGAAGAAGTAAAGCTGTCACTGTTTGCAGATGACATGATCCTATACATAGAGAACCCTAAAGATGCTACCAGAAAACTACTAGAGCTAATCAATGAATTTGGTAAAGTGGCAGGATACAAAATTAATGCACAGAAATCTCTGGCATTCCTATATACTAATGATGAAAAATCTGAAAGTGAAATCAAGAAAACACTCCCATTTACTATTGCAACAAAAAGAATAAAATACCTAGGAATAAACCTACCTAAGGAGACAAAAGACCTGTATGCAGAAAATTATAAGACACTGATGAAAGAAATTAAAGATGATACAAATAGATGGAGAGATATACCATGTTTTTGGATTGGAAGAATCAACATTGTGAAAATGACTCTACTACCCAAAGCAATCTACAGATTCAATGCAATCCCTATGAAACTACCACTGGCATATTTCACAGAACTAGAACAAAAAATTTCACAATTTGTATGGAAACACAAAAGACCCCGAATAGCCAAAGCAATCTTGAGAACGAAAAATGGAGCTGGAGGAATCAGGCTTCCTGACTTCAGACTATACTACAAAGCTACAGTAATCAAGACAGTATGGTACTGGCACAAAAACAGAAATATAAATTCTTTTTAATGAGAGAATGATTCATTATCTAATATGTTGTTGATGTACAATGTTGGTTAGTAAAGCTAAAATGAGAATTTTTAGTCTGTTAGGAGTTCTCCTAAGGAACTTATTCTTTTATAATGGATTGTCCCAGAAAAGAAAGGTGGAAGAGAAAAATAAACTATATTCATATATATGACCTCAGGCTAGCAGAACATCAGAGAGAACAAATTTTACAAATCAAAACAAAAGTAGAGCTCAGAATTTTTTCCAATTAAACAATATTTTATGAATGTAAAATGTTAACAGAATGATATAAGAAAGACTTTTACCGAATAGGGTTTTATCGTTTTTTCCCTGATCATTTTTTTAAAGAAGTCAAACATCACAGAATAGTTGAAGCCACCGGTATTCCCTTCTTCTATATCATTCCTCTTCTTCTCCAGAGGTAGCTATTCTTGCCTAATATTCTGAATATGATACTTTTTTATTTGAGCACATGCTTTATACTTTTATGACACAGGCATGTATCTGTAAGCATATGAAAGATTGTTTTACATTTTTAACCCTTTTGTAAATGGATCATACTGTAAGTTTCCTATTGCAGCATTTCTTTTCTCATTCAATATTATGTTTTGGGGATACAAACATTTTATTTATTTATTTTATTGGAGTATAGTTGCCTTACAATGTTGTGTTAGTTTCTGCTATACAGCAAAGTGAATCAGCCACACGTATACATATATCCCCTCTTCCTTGGATTTCCTTCCCATTTAAGTCCCCAGAGAGCACTGAGTAGAGTTCCCTGTGCTATACAGTCTATTCTCATTAGTTATCTGTTTTATACATAAGACTGCGTATATGTCAATCCCAATCTCCCAATCCATCCCACTCCCCCTTTCCCCTTGGTATCCATACATTTGTTCTCTATGTCTGTGTCTCTATTTCTGCTTTGCAAATAAGTTCACCTATATCATTTTTCTAGATTCCACATATATACGTTAATATACAGTATTTGTTTTTCTCTTTCTGTCTTACTTTACTCTGTATGACAGACTCTAGGTCCATCCACCTCACTACAAATAACTCAATTTCATTCCTTTTTATGGCTGAGTAATATTCCATTATAGATATGTACCACATCTTCTTTATCCATTCCTCTGTTGATAGACATTTAGGTTGCTTCCATGTCCTGGCTATTGTAAATAGTGCTGCAAATGAACTTGGGGATACATGTATCTTTTTGAATTATGGTTTTCTCAGCGTATATGCCCAGGAGTGGAATTGCTGGATCATATGGTAGTTCTATTTTTAGTTTTTTGAGGAACCTCCATACTGTTCTCCATCGTGGCTGTATCAAACATTTTAACACTATTCTATCATATGGAAATTTCACAGCTTATTTATCCACTCTCCCATTGGTGGTCATTCCGGTATTTTGCGCTTGCAAATGTTGCTTCAACGAATGTTGTTGGTTGTGTCCACTTGTGAGTTTCTCCAGGGTAGCAGTGGAATTGCTGAGTCATAGGTAGGTGCATCTCCTTCTTTTCTAGAAACTGGAAAATTATTTTTCATGTTTTTAAGGTATTATATAAATGCTTGAGTCTTCCCCATGGACATTTACATAAATAGCACCGGTAAATATTTTTTGAGTACTTGCCGTGGGCCAGGAAATGTTCTAAGGGTTTTTATGTGATTCAACACATGCAATCCTCACCTCATGTTTACGCTTCACTGGTACAAAGACATCAGCTATTAGCTGACAGGAAACCTCTGAAGAAGGGAGCAACCTTACCTAGAGTATTACTGTCTGCAGATTGGGAAGAAGAAACAGAATCGTTGCTTAATTTGTTCAAGGTCCACGGATCAGTGACTGATTGCAGGCTAAATCCCAGGCTGTGGATGCATCGTGCTGGCCATGCTGTCTCTGTTCAGTGTCTCTCTCTCTCCACCTGTGTGGAAAGGTATAAAGCTATATCTTCATGTGCTTTCAGTTTCTTTTAGTCTAGGGTAGACAGCTCTCAATAGAAAGGTCAAATAATTTTTTTAGGAGTAGTAATGGATATAATCATGTAAATTTTAATTGCAGCACTTTAATCCCCATTCTGAGTGCCAAATTTCAGGATTAATATGTTACATCTGATGGTAACATGGTACTTGGTCTTCTGACCAGATTCTTTGCCCAAGGCCCCTCATTTACTAATGAGTAATCGCTGCAATTTTCAGAGAAAATGCCACTGGTAAAATCATGTTTGAATATTCATCAAATATGACGTGAGCCCAGTTAGAAGAGATGTTAGCGTCCTTCGCCTACAAATAAGGGCATGGAATTAAATCTCCCTACGCTATAATTTTCCTAGGGTTATTGCTTCCATCAGTGTTTGGAACAGCTGATGATGAAACTATTCGTGGCCTTAGAGCTCAGTTGATAGGACCGTGTCATGAGTCAGGCTTACAGAATGGCTGGCTGAAGCCTGCCTTCCATTTGCCTGTTACTGTTCAAGCCCGTTTTGGAAAGAGAAGGCAGCGGTGGAAGACGCAGCAGGGGTGCGTTTCTCTTTGTACACACATCATAGACACACAGCGCTGACAAACTAATTATAGCTTTAGGTTGAGCGTTTCCACCTTCTGCATTTTGTTTGCAAACAGCCCATTATCTCCATCGTGTGTGCTGGAAAAACACAAGACGAAGTGGGTTCATCGGTTATGTTTCTGGTTAAGTCCAGCTGCCCACTTACCACCCCTCTTTTGGTTTCGTTGTTTTCAGATTGGGTTTCTAACTCCTCTTCCATCCCTACCCAGCTATTTTTTTGAATCTTTCTAAGCTGCCTTCAGAGCAGTGGTTGGAGTTCCAGGTTTATGTTATCTTACTTGTGTTCAGCCTTATCTACTTTGGAATATACCGAGAGTCCACAAAGCCACATGCCTTATACCTTCCTTAAGAGGGCAGTGACACCTACTCCACTGCGTGCATGGCAGATCCTGTATATGCGAGGCGCTGTCATTCCCAGGAGGATGGGGTGAATACAGAAGTGAATGTGACCTTGCCATAAAGGACCTCAGGACTGACTGAGTCGATAAAAGAATGACTGGGTACTTTGGGGTCACCTGAACTGTAAGAGAACTAAAGAAAGCAGCAAAGCCCAAAAGAGATGTGAGAGGGAGATAAAACCCAATCCTGCAGATCTGGGGCTGCGTTCCCGTGCTCTGTTACAGCACATAAAAGGATGAAAACCTCTGAAATCTGGATTTGTGATCCAGGTTGCAGCGTCGTGGAAAATCTACGATTCAGGGTCTCTCCCCCTCCTGCTAATTCTTTTTTCTGCCTGTGACCTATGGTAGAATGAGGAAGATAAGGAATGCCCTAGAATTAATTCTCTCCAGAGTTATCTTCAGAGTTTTCTTAAAGCAGCTGGACAGAAATCATATAACTTAAAATATTTACCACTTAGCTCTTTGCAGAAAGAGTGGAAAGAAAAAGCCTTCAGAGAATTCCAGTGTAGGAAAGCTCTTGAAAAGTCATTTGGTAAAGGAAAGTTGTGAGGAAAAGGTCTATATTTTGTAAAAGAAAGGCAGAAAGTATATTTTGTAAAAGAAATGGACAGCCTGCCTTTTCTTCCAGCGGCAGGGGCCATGGCTGCATGGCGTGCGTGTGGGAGCATACGCACAGCTCTCAAATGATGCCACCCATTCAGAGTTAGTTTGGCCATAATGGCCCAAGTCCATTCAACAGACTTTTCTTGAAAACTTCTACACTCAGAGCAGAAGATACAAGGATGGAGAAGGTGGAAGCAGGCCCCTGCTTCCGAGAAGAGGGGGAGGCAGACATGCAAACAAATCTTGCAGACAAAGCGACCGACGTCAAATATCCCAGAAGAGCCCTTGCAGAGAGGAGCAAGGTTGATGGGAACCCAAGGAAAGCAGCTTGCTCTGCCTGGGAGAGCTGAAGACCCAACCCTGCAGTTCTAGGGTCTAGTTCCTTTCATTCTCATTAAAGAATCTGAATGGAAACCAAGAGCCTGTCCATTCACTGAGGACACGAAGCGTCCAATAGCCGTCTTCCCTGTCATGGCTAAGCAGACATTCAGGAAAATGTATTCTCACCTCAATTTTCAGGCAACGTTTGGGGACCCGTTAGAAGCCTGGATTGCTGAGGGGTGATGTGCTAAAATCTGGACTGACTCTTCGCTTCTGCTTTCTCAGAGTCAGCTCAGTTTTCGCCATCTTATAACCAATCAGATTGGCTAATAATGTGTTCTGCAAGGCTAGCGCTCCGTCGACAATGGTCAGTGGTAATTTGTTGAGAGAAGCTCGCTGAGGAGGAAAGAAATTAATACCCATCTTTCATTCCCATTACCTCGAGCTGCTTGAGCCTTGACTAGAGCTGATGGGAGCCTCCCGGGGACACTGCCCAGTGGTCCTCAGGGAAGCAGAGGGCTCCACGTTCCATCTTCCACTTGCATCCGTGGTCTCGATCATGTTGGCCACGGGAGTGGTGCTCCAAGTGGAGCTCTTTCCAGACAAGGATGAGGTATTAGTGGAGATGGAATGCAGATATTCATATGATTGCACTATTGCCTCAGGAATTCGATTTTAGGTGTCTTGAAGACAGGAGATTTTAACTGGTAGTGGTGGAAGAATTTTGCAGAACTCCACGGAATCTACCATATTCCTCAGGAAAACCATTGAGAATGGAGTTACATCAAAATCTGAGCAAATGGAATGGCTTCAAGACATACTGAAAGAATGCTCTTACACAGACATGCTTATGCTTTTCCCTAGATAATATATATATTTTTAAGTTAATCTCCAAAATGTTTTAAAGTCAAGTTTTGTGGTAACTTCTTAAAGCATATAGACTAGGCATATTTTTCATTATGAAGTATTTCAGCCAGTACATCAAAGCCAGCAATGGACTCCTGCTTTGAAGGGCCGAGAGGAGGTGATGGTCATGGCAGTGGACCTTTGGTAGCGTCTTCACTGTGTATTCACCGTGTACCCACAGTGTCAGTGATAAGATCCGATGTTTACTGGGTGGCTTTCAAGTGTCAGTCTCTCTTCTAAGAAGCGTTTTACAGACATCATCTTCCTCTGTGCTCACAGAATCCACGTGGGGAAGCTGAGGCACAGCATGTAACGTTAGTGGCCCCAAGTCCTTTAGGGCTGGGATTTGAACTCCAGTGGACATACTTTAGGGGCTGCCCACTCAACCTTTACCCAGTGCCTCCTGTGAAGGAATCAATGTGAATAAACTAATGAGTCACATCTACTGAGACAGGCTCTGGGGGACATAGAGAGACAACTCTTGCCCAACGCTTATGACCAGGATGGGGAGATAAGGCTTGATACCAAACACACATAAAGGGAACAGAATGGATAACTGGACAGCAAGTGATATGAGATGGGTCACATGACGCTGAGGAAACTCCCTCTGTCCTCCACCCATTCTCCCCAGTGGTGCCCTTTTCAGAAGGACCCAGAGCATTTGGGTGCTAGTGTAGGTCAGTAAGAGCCATATCAGTTCCTATTTATTCCTTGCACTCAACCCGTTACATACATGACCATATCCAGTCCTCATGCCAATCTCATGAGATAGGGATTATTATTCCCATTTTATAGAACAAACAACTGAGGCTTACTTTCCAGATCTCACAGCTCAGTAGCGGTAAATAGCTCAGGATCCATGCAATGGTGTGGCAGACCACAAAAGCCTTCAGAGTCCCATGATATCTTGTGTGTCCCATGTATATATCCTTCAGTACTGGGGTGGGTTTTATTTCTTCCTAGCTGGAATGGGCAGCTGGGGGCTAGAGTGCTCAGTAAGGTAACAGAAGCAAAGTCATTGAGCTGAAGGTATTTGCACCATCAGGAAGTTCACAGACTTCCTGGGACTGTGCAGTCAGTGGTTACAGAAATTACTTGAGATCGGCCTGTTCTGGGACCTGGGAGTCCAGCACATTCTCCACTCATGTGGTGCAGCTACCATTGGCCCACCTCTGGGGACCAACAGCCTGTCTGGATCGTGATTAAAGAGGAGGAGGCAGACCCAGGACGGTGTCATGTATTCTGAGTGTAGTGTGACTCTGTTACAGGAAACTGGGGATGGGGGTGGGTGTAGGATTCCACCGTGTACACACACCTCAGAGACAAATCCATCTTACTCATTTCCTACCTGGGGATATTGTGCTGTGAGGTCTGTCGCCTAAGGCTTCCCCGTAATGATTTTTTTAAATGATTCATTCCTCAATTAGTGATGTTTTATTGCTGAACCACAGAGCTTTCAAAATCATTACCTCCCCCTCCTCAGGAAAACGTGACCTGAGGTCCTCCTCTGACTGCACTTAATCACGCCGTCCCCACCCTTTGTAGTCTTTCCTCAAACTTGTGCCAGTTCCTGTCTCTCTGGCGCAAGTCGGATGAAAGGAGCATAAGTCAGCAGCAGGAAATAAACACCAAGAGCTAAGTGCACATTCAGAAAAGTGTGCTGGTCTCTGGTCCCAAACATGCCACGGTTGATCTGTCGGAGACAGCTCTGGGTTGTCTTTAAAGCGGTGACGGGGGTGGCTGCATGCCTCAGGAGATGGTGGGCCACACAGAGGCAAGTAGGTCCAGTCCCCCCACCTGTGAGTGCACGTGTGTGCAGGGGTGTGCAGGCACGTGCCCAGCCCAGGGTTCTTCTTTTGTGGTGCCAGTATCGAGAAGACAAACACCCAAAGTTGTGTCCCAGAGAGGACACCAATATCAAATTTAACAAATTACATCCAAAGCAGTTCACTGGTCAAGGGGGCCAGGCGCGCAGAGGGCAGTGCCATGGTGCAGAGCACGAGGATGGGACTGGCTGACAGATGGGAGCCCAGCCCAGGTGCACGGGGCTGCTGGCCACCCAGGCACCAGGCCCACAGGTTACCTGCAGGACCGCATCTCTCCTTCCAGCATCCTATGGGCTGCGGGCTGTTCTTGTCTTAGTTTCACAGGTGAGACCTAAGGAAACTGCCTGTGAAGCTGTTACCTCTTAGCCTAGACTCATACTCAGATGAGAGGGGAAAGCAGCATTGATGCTCCAGCAGGGGCACCCACGCCTAGTGCTTGGGGTCCATATAAAGGCACTGGGGGTAGAGAGATTGCATCAACCAAAGGATGGGAAGGAACCACAGAGCAACCATCTTTGGGTTTTCTGCCCAGTTACCTGGAGACTTGATTTTTAGTTTTTTCTAGGTTCAATTTCCTTCAAATTTGTACAGATTCCTTTAATATATAAATATTCATAACCCCTTAGGGTCATCAACCACTTAAACATTCTTGGGGTCCTGGGCAAAATGTTGCATATGTTTTCGGGGAGTTTTGCACTCCTTTCAGCCCATCTCTGGACCTCTCAGGGTGAGAGTTCTTTTTTTTTTTTTTTTTTTTGCGGTACGCAGGCCTCTCACTGCAGTGTCCTCTCCCGTTGCGGAGCACAGGCTCCGGACGCGCAGGCTCAGCGGCCATAGCTCACGGGCCCAGCTGCTCCGCGGCATGTGGGATCCTCCCAGACCGGGGCACGAACCCGTGTCCCCTGCATCGGCAGGTGGACTTGCAACCACTGCGCCACCAGGGAAGCCCAGGGTGAGAGTTCTTTTTTGTTTGTTTGTTTGTTTTGTGATATGCGGGCCTCTCACTGTTGTGGCTTCTCCCGTTGCGGAGCACAGGCTCCGGACGCGCAGGCTCAGCGGCCATAGCTCACGGGCCCAGCTGCTCCGCGGCATGTGGGATCTTCCCGGACCGGGGCACGAACCCTTGTCCCCTGCATCGGCAGGCGGACTCTCAACCACTGCGCCACCAGGGAAGCCCGGGTGAGAGTTCTTGATGGAGATTGATGGGAATAGCTTTTTCCTAGATGGAAAACCTTGGGCATGTGCACTGCCTGAAGCCTGTAACAGCTGAATGAACAAATGGCCAACACATGGGTACACAGGTCAAATGAGCAATAAGCAGGCGCTTCTTTTCTTGTTTCTACATAACAAAAGAATAAGTCAGCCCGTTAGAAGGAAGGATCAGGTGAATAGACTGCAACCCTACATTATTTCAAGGGAGCGTTTAAGGTGACGGCTATTTAAAGGAAAATTGTGGCTGGGATTTACAAGTAAATGAAATCAACCGTAGGAAGGAAGGGAAAGATATTAAACCGAAAACATTTTTCCTCTACTTGGTTTACTGAATGAAAGGCAAATGTGTAGGCAGACAGTTGTGAGGATCTTGACTTAAATACTTGATTGCCTTTTCTCATAAAGGCTTTAAAAATTCTCCGGTTCCTTAAATTATTGGCGTTCACTTAAAGAAGAAGGCTTGGGCTTCCCTGATGGCGTAGTGGTTGAGAGTCCGGGTTCGTGCTCCGGTCCGGGAGAATCCCACATGCCGCGGAGCGGCTGGGCCCGTGAGCCGTGGCCGCTGAGCCTGCGCGTCCGGAGCCTGTGCTCCGCAACGGGAGAGGCCGCAGCAGTGAGAGGCCCAACTACTGCAAAAAAAAAAAAAAAAAGGCTTACCTAACCCTTTAGTTTTTAGCTTTAGTTTTGCATTCATTTAGATAATAAAGTCACTTGGGGTCTTGGGGCCAACAATGGACCACTCTGCTTAAAATGGTAAAAATGACTGGTTTTTAAAATTTTTTTATTTTATATTGGAGTATCGCGGATTAACCATGTTGTGTTAGTTTCAGGTGTACAGCAAAGTGATTCAGTTATACATATACGTGTGTCTATTCTTTTTCAAATTCTTTTCCCATTTAGGTTATTACAGAATATTGAGCTGAGTTCCCTATGCTATACAGCAAATCCTCGTTGGTTATCTATTTTAAATACAGCAGTGTGTACATGTCAATCACAAACTCCCAAGCTATCCCTCCCCCCATCCTTTCCCCCTGGTAACCATAAGTTCATTCTCTAAGTCTGAGTCTGTTTCTGTTTTAAAATGACTGTTTTTGTTCAAAAGATGTAAGACTGGAAGTTATGAAGCTTTGAAACTAGGACAGTTGTAATTATCTGAGGATTCTCCTAGACACTAATATTTTGAGCATTCCATAATAAAATAAATTCTCCTAAATATGAAATATTTACACCACCTGATGGGTGGTATAAAAGAATGAAGGAAAAAGTAGAGATCAAGGTGATGCAAGCTATACAGCAAAGAAAATCATCAACAAAATGAAAAGGCAACCTACTGAATGGGAAAAATACTTGCAAGTCATATCTCTAATAAGAGGTACATGAGGAGCTCATACAAGTCAATAGCAAAAGAACCCAAACAATCTACTAAAAAATGGGCAGAAGATCTGAATAAACATTTTTCCAAAGAAGACATACAGATGGCCAACAGGTACATGAAAAAGATGCTCAACATCACTAATTATCAGAGAAATGCAAATCAAAACTACAATGAGGTATCACCTCACACCTGTCAGAAGGGCTATTACCAAAAAGACAAAAACTAACAAGTATTGGCAAGGATGTGGAGAAAAAGGACC